>NC_079172.1:4218276-4518276 GCF_947568905.1 Ostrea edulis | reverse complement strand
AATAATTCCATACCTGTGTCCTACTCATTTTGATAGCATGCTTATAGTTGTGATAAATGAACTCCCTGTAAGGTTTTCCAAGCAACCAATGTGCGCCTCACTGATTTTTGCCATTTTTCGTTTTCGCAACGGTCGCGGGATAAAGTCTTTTATGCTTGTATCATAGTTATAAAACACGAAACACGCCTTCTTCGCTTGTGCATTTTACAAGACAACAACTTGTTTCACTGATTTCTCCCCATTGCAACATAACCTATATATTTCGATTCAAGGTTAATATCTACAGAATTGCACCGACTATACCATTACGAAGCTAAATGAGGTGACAGATTTTTTTTTGTTACAGACGAATTATTGGATATATTTTAACAATCTTTTCTGGTTTAAAGTATGGCTATCTGATCAAAAGTGTATGGTAAGTAACTGACCGAAAAAATATTTTATGAGAAATCGTGCTTATAAAAAAAAAATCAAGCAAGGATATAGTGACGTTAATGAAAATTTAAAACAAAACTACAGTATTTACTATGCTGTACCAAGCTTATCATAATACCTAGATATATTTTCTCGCATTTCCTAGAAAATGACATTACTAGCGTAAATTTGCTTAAATGTTTGGAGTGTTGGCATAAGGGCATTATTGACATAAAAATGACTGAGAAATATGTAATTAATTTTCATCTTTATAAAAGAGATTTTGTGGTTTGCATAATTACATCGATGAAATATTATGACACTACATTAACATGTATGGCAGTACCGATGAATGCATGATTAGAACAATGTTCTAGTGGTGAGGGAAAAGGCGATGTTTTATTTGTCATAAAATGTACCAAATCAAACAGACGCATACATTAAACAAATAAATAGTATCTTATGCAACACAGCCCAGTTATACAACTGAGAGACATAATTTTTAAAAATATTTAACATGAAGTATTTACTGTAATAGACGGTACTACATGTTTTCAGTGTATATAATTAATGCTCTTTTGCAAAATGTATATGTTCAATCCGATTGTTTGCACCGCTTATATCACATACTAATAGCATTGTACGTAATTTTTGGTGAAATAAAAGCGACTTGGACTCACCTGAGAAACTTTCACTAAGCACAACAGTAAAATGAGCAGCAGCTTCAACAACCTGCAATTAGACAAACCAATAAACGACGTCATAAAATTAGACAAACCCATAAATGACGTCATAGAATGAAATAAATGACGTCATAGAATGAGATAAACCAATAAATGACGTCATAGGAATTAGACAAACCAATAAATGACGTCATAGAATGTGATAAACCAGTAAATGACGTCATAGAATGAGATAAACCAATAAATGACGTCATAGAAATTAGACAAACCAATAAATGACGTCATAAAATTAGACTGATAAATGACGTCATAGAATGATATAATCCAATAAATGACGTCATAGAATGATAAATCAATAAATGACGTCATACAATCAGGACATATTTGCAGAACACGCAGTTTAACACAGACGCATTTTAAATCATGGATTTTTTAAAAATGTTAAAACATGTCAGAAACCTGTATGAAAAGCGTATATCTGCATCAACTTAATTTGAGTAACATTCAGGACAGATATAGCTATATAAGTGAAGTTCTCTGGCATGCTCCACACCATTTGGGAGAAGTAATTAAAAGTAAAGAACAACATGTTTTCTTATTCAAGACGCCACGGTTAATAATATACGAAAAGTACTTTCAGATGCACAGAAAAAAGAAGCTAATGTCACACCTGTGGGGAACAAAAATTAACCATACGAATTCATATTTATGTAAATATAGAATTGTGTAGTGTTTTATTGCACAGGAAGAAATTTAACCTACTATTTCCGGAATGGAGATAAAATAATCGCATAACTTTAGAGAAGAAGTCTTTGTAGATCTAATTTACAGACCATCATCTAGTTTCAATCTGTCAAAATTCTGGTGTACTTTACCTCTTACAGAAATGCATTTATTCGATTTAAGTTGTAGGATATCTATTTGAAATTGTGACATACGATCATCAATCAAATACCTTTGTTTGCTTTGCATGTTTGGGTACTTTAAAGTGGCGGTTGCGTAATATCTATGAAGCTGGAAGCATAGCATACCTGAAGGCGGTCACCTCTGATCTTTGTTCGACGTAAATGGTGTATGGCTAAAGTATGCCTTTTTCTGTGCTCAAATGTTTGGCGAAAGTGTAAAAGGCTAATCCATTTGTGAAAGAGTAATCGTTGGGCATAAACAAACCCAGACATTATCTTTTTGCAAGTGTTTTAAAACGGGTGTAACTTAGTGTGCGACACATGGATAATTACTTCATGCTAAACTGAAAATTCCTGCAGGTCATGTCTTTCACCCAAGTAAACATCGGGTTCGGTAATCGAAATGTTCAACAACACGGAAAGGTTTGTACCACCATTCCGTAAGCAGCTGAACATATTCACTTTCAGCAAATTTAAACACTTATGCAAAACACTTTCGTGACTTGTATCAAAGTCACCCACATTCTCTGTACAATTGCTGTTATTGTGGTTTCTTTTATTCCGCAAATTGTTTGGGCAATTTTTAAAACTCTTTGATCATGATCATTATGCAGAAATTCAGACTTAGTCTGGCTAATTATTTTGATACAAAGACCAACATCACAAAGAAAAGTATTCTTAACTTATTCTTTTTAAAGTGATTATTAATCTGATACAGAACAGTAGTTCTCGTTTACTTTAATGAGCGTAGTTAGGTGACTTACATTGAATGTATTTAGGCCGTTCCTACAGGTCATGACATTTCATGATAAATTCAGAGCAAATCCAAGACACTGTAAGACTTATCAAACTACCGTCCTGTTTTCAATTCACAACATGTAATACTTATGATGTTTATACTTGAAAGGCAGTTTTCTAAAGGGGAAAATAAAATTTATGCTGACCAGTGTAAATCTTTAAAAGGAATTTATAATTCCAGTCACTTTAAACTACAATTTCGGCACAACTTTATGTGCTTTGATTACTGCACCTTGGCAAAAGAATAACGGATTTTCACCGATTACAGCTCCATTTTTCCCTTCTGTTGTATCGTTTGGGTGCGGCAGAAAACGGAGTGCCGGCGAAAGGGCACTAGAACAAAACGTAACCCGGATCTGGACCAGGTTCTACTAAATTACTACAGAGCTGGATTATAAGCCTAATCTCTGAGGCTGCCGGTGGCTGATATGACTGTCAATTGCGCTGAAATGCGCGTTCTCGGGAACTGATTTATAAAGTTTATTTTAGATTTTGGTCATCATTCTCAAGTACCAACGGAATTTTATATAAAGTAATTTAAGGCGTAGTGGGTTGAAACTTCTTATGCATTCCCTGTGCAACTAATTTAAAATTTAAATTCTTTATAAGAATTGACTACTTACCTATCACCATTCTTTGTAGCTTTAACTGACACCAAAATTGAAAAATAAAGTGAAACCTTTGAATTTTATGAAAAGATGTTATAAAAAGATCAAGGTAAACTACAACTGCTTTTCATTTTACTTACTGAAACAGCCAAGATTTGGGTTTCATCTTTTACCTAGTTTGAAATTTTAGACGCATAAACTTGCGTTTGATAAAGATGCCAAAATTCCTTTGATATCCAATCATGTACACGTCTAAGAAGGCTTAAAATGGTTCACAAAAGATTCTATAAAACTATATCTGTCCAATACGCTGCATTCTTAATCACCTTGATATTTCTTTTAAAGTTAGGTTTTCATCTTTGAAAAATGCTAATACTACGAAGCTTGGAGAGATCTCACTCCATGATACGCTTTAACATCATGGCTGTGAAACGCTTGACAAACTGAGAACAATAAATCGCGGACATATCGAGACAAAATTATGATAAGAAAATAGCCTATGTATAAATAAACAGGGCGAATGAAGCACGTCCACTGTATGTAATCCGATTACAAGATAACGAAATTTGACAAAAACTCTTGTCTTGTATAAAGGACACAAGAGGAAAAAATCTAACAACGAGGGATGAACGGTCCTTCAAATGTTTTATACAACACATTTTATGACTTTTCTTTCGGAAGTTGTCAGAAATAAGACTACACCAGTAATACAACTAAATATATGCCTTTGAGGTTTTTTTTCCCGCTATGACGAGCGAAACATCGCCAAAAACTTCACTTATGCACTTTACTTTTTGCGAACCTATATAACGGTTATTGGTTTTCATAAAACGAAACTCGTCGCATGGCGCTTGTAATTGGTTTTTGAAAGATATAAATGTTCAATAACTGTCAAAGAATAACTGTCTATGCACTGTTAACTGGCTTCCAACGATATGCTTGATAAAGTCGGTGACCAGTGGCCTTATTGACCGGACCAATGTCCGCCGTGATCGTCCCTGGACTAATATCACCCAAGGTAACCATCGGCCCCCAGAGCTACTGGTTACATCAAAAATAATGTGCAGATTTAATAGATAAAAGGTACCGATATGGTTAAGTTCTTGGTCCATCGTAAAGTTTAGCAGATTGTCATCAAGTAAACTTTCTTGTGGGCCTCAGTTGGGTGCCAATTTAGTAGCCGACTTATTATCAGCTACCATAAAAGGGGAGAAAACCAGCACTCGCGGTGACAAAATCTCAAAAAAAACGGAGCAGACCGCGAAGAAAATTTGATTTTAATCTCTTAAAAGTACAGAGATCGTCGATATACCTCGTCAAATCGCCGGGTCCCTCTCGCCATTCCTATGGATTTATCTTACGTGTCAACTGCCCCAAAGTTTGAAATCAATGATTTAAAATCAGAAAGCTCGCCTCTCGACCGGCTGATTATCACCGCAGCTGCAAACAATCTTATTTAAACAGGTTTTACTTTTGGGAAACTTAGATTACAAATTAGCGATTTATGATTCAAAACAAACGAATTTGTCTCATTATGCATACAAGTAATTTATATTGCTGTAGTGCAAATCGAGAACATATAACCTAAGTAAATAAAGTTTTCCATTCATACTAATTCTCTCCAAGGTTAGAAAAAGTAGATTGCTTTTGAAATTGCTACTTAAAACGCGTACTTTGGAATTTTATGATATACCACCCATAAAAAGATCCGCCAATTTTTTTTTTTATATTTAAAATGCTTTGGGCCCATATTAGAAATTTCATTTTGTACTCGGAGACCCAGACGCCGGCCGGAGATTTTTCATCTTCATTCTCTTCATGCAAGTAAACACTTAAAAATTTACAATTCATAAATGTTTAAGTCATTTGATATGTTTTTGATACCTTTAAACTCAATTTCCATTCTTTGTAGCTAGTGATTCTCCGCTAATTCAAGCATAGAAGGGACTCCAGGCATTTCAAAGCTCTCAACGTGGTCTCTTATTTCTTTAGCCCGAAAAGGACAACGCTACAATCTCCATCATTGGTTGGAATTCCTCAAATAAATTCCCATTTTTACAGTTTGTTAACTTAAACAGACCTTGATAATTCTTAAATGAGGCCAGTTGCATTTTTGCATGTTCAACAGGTTAAAGTGAGATATGAAATAAACACCGTATGAATATAATTTGCATATTTGTTAATTATTCCCGCTGAAATGTATTTGGCGACAAAGTGCACCGACTACACCCCATTCTTTATATTCAAAATTCTCGCTCCGTTTTCTCCAACGTGAAAAGCTTGGAATTAATCGCCTCTTTTCGATGTAATTTTGTGTGTATTAAGAGGTTTTACTTTGGCTTGCCGAACCTGTGACAGAAATTACCTCACCACGTGGTTTTCTTTTATTTGCAGGTGACATTGATTTCAAGAGGAAAGGCTTAAGACAAAACTATATTAGGCGATATTGAATATCCTTTATCTAATCCCATAACCCTTTTCACAAGTTATTCTTCACTTAAGGATACCCCTGGAGTACTTTATTAGTTTTCCATTTCTAAGGTTAATTGAATTTTAAGAATTTCACGGTTTTGTGATAAGATAAAGTTTGTATACCTAATCTGGTGTTTACGCTGTGTGATTAAAATCTCATATACTGTAAAGTTCATAAAAATATTACAAAAACTCCAGCGCTGATCTAAGGTAAAACCCATCCTAATGTAAGGCAATTTTCATATGTTCTGCTTTCATATCGGTCTTCTCAATTATATCATAACTTCTAGGTAAACATGGTTTTATAACCAGCGGAGTTTATGTGTAACTAGCAGGGGAAATCACCCAGACTGCACACACAGTGCTGGATAATGCCGAGAACTGCTGGCATGCACCTCAGCAATTTGTAACTGCATATCACTGTAAATGCGAACAGAAAGCGTGTATACAGACGAACTGACAAAAACTGCATTTAAATTGTGTCGCCGATAATACGCCGTGATAGCGGCCTGTCACTCCGTAACATGTTTACATTTATTGTACTGCATTCTATAATTACACACAAGTCGAATTTTAAAAAAAATTATATCATTACATTTTTGTTGAATGAAGGTGATCACCATTTTAGCAAAGGTGTTTTCTTTATGTAAAGGGTGATTTGCTCTATGTAAATAGAAAACAAGTAGAACAGAAAGCGGATTTTTGGCAGTTCTTCCAGGTATAGCGATCGAGGGGAATTTTACAGTTTAAACGACGATATTCCCTAGCTAATAACACTAAATTTATAAACAAATGAATTTCAAAAAATAATATTCAAATCTGTCTACGATTTTGAATATAGATCAACATTTGCAAAGAAATACATATTCGAAAAAAATATCAGATTTGAGTGAAGAATTACCTGTATATAAAGCTAAACGAGTGGGCACTTTTCCTCATACTGCGGGCAGCGACCAATCCTGGGTTCCCCTCCCGGCCATGTTACACCAACGTCAAGTGGCCATTGAGGAGATTCGGGGGCTTTCATAAATACAGCGGTCTCAAATATCACACACAAAAATAAACTTTTTGCAATATTGATTCTTAGGTATTGCCCATCCACAGATTCATTTCACAATGCATCACTTGATCGTACCTCTCCATTCAATGGTCCTTTATAATTCCATTCAAAACAATAGCTGCCACAGTTTCGACGAAATCTTACAAAATATTTAGTGGTACTCTTCAGAAAAAAAAAGATCTATGGCATATTTTCCTCTTTCTCTTTTACATATACATGTAAACCGTATACCTAGAAATGAATATCACATACAATAATTCGGTACTCTCCACTACAGTGTATCACACCGGTTGAATTGTAAAATTTTTCTGTTGATTTAGCTTCATCAGAAGAAGTAGAGCAATTAATCCATTAATCCGTTAATCCCAAATAGAGAGGGGGAAAAGTGAAAACGAATAGCTGTTTAGTTAAGCAGACTTGTCATACAGAACTTGTGTCGCTATACTTTACCTGTCTA
Source organism: Ostrea edulis (assembly GCF_947568905.1). Lineage (NCBI taxonomy): Eukaryota > Metazoa > Mollusca > Bivalvia > Ostreida > Ostreidae > Ostrea > Ostrea edulis. The sequence goes on along the minus strand of NC_079172.1, from coordinate 4,510,879 downwards.
TATAAGCTCCCTAGAATACCTGGTGCGATTTAAAATAGGACGGCCGCTCTGATTGGACGGCAAGAAACTCAGCGATAATACACACCAAAAAAAAAAGTTACCGATCTTACCAAAATCATTGATTATCTGATAGGTAATATTACAAGAATAACTGATGTTCTACACTATTTTAGATATATGTTTCAAATAGAGTATTCCTTCTTTCAAATTAATGTTACATTTTGTTGCATGATTGGAAAATATTTAGAATTAAAAACATCAAAAATTAGAAATGGTGCTACATCACTTGTAAATTTCATAAATTTAGGACCCGGTTCTACGGCATGATAAGAATGTGTGTGAAATGAATTCTTTTGTCCATAAATATGACGAAATTCAAATACTAGTAATGATTTACTGATTGCCGACATTAATTTTATCAACAAAGCAGTAATATAATAAATCTCCCCAGCTTCCCATCAAATGGATTTACAATCAGATCTATAATATTCGCTGTTTCCTGTTTTAAATATCGTGTAATTTAATAATAGTTAATTAAAAGTTACAGGAGCTTGATGGTGGAGACGTTATTGTATGTGTAATTTTGCTGTATGTAACAGTTCTTCTATAGTGACCTGACCATTCATTCTAGTTGATGGGATGCAGAGAAAAGTGACACTATGTCGGAATTTGTATGTAACAGTTATTCTATGGTGGCCTGACAATTTATCATAGTAGATGGGACAGAGGAGGAAAGTGACACTATGTCGGAATTTGATGTATTGCTTAATATTGGACACCAAACTTTCAAGTCGAAGTTGGGATCAAATAAAGTTGATGATAATCTTAGAATTTATGTGGCTCTAATAAAATTCGAATTTCCGTTTTGATAACGTTCGTCTCATGGACTGTATAATGAGTCTTATTTCGTATTTAATCTGTTACTCTCCAGATTTTTTTTTTTAAAAATCGGGTATTTGATAGGGATTCCGTTTATTAGCGATGACCACCTCGAAGAAGATTGTATTTTAATGAATAGATACACAGATAGATATATGAAGTTCAACCACAATGACAGATTTATAAGGGCCTTTGATACTTTGGAAGTTTGCGCTTGCGGTACATTAATATATCTGTGCTGGTCTAATCTTTTTGAAGCAACAAGCTTTGCGTCCCTATCACCGCTGTCTCTTTTATTTTAAAAAAAGTATTACATTAACTCTAAAACCTTGCAAAGGTACTTCAACCATATAGTTATTGGAATGTTTTGTCTGAAGCAGGTTTGGAGAGAATTAATGCAAGAACGACAACCCGTTTAAGTTCTGCAGGAAAATGCATGTATTTCAGTCAGCTGGAACGAAAGATGCAAAGGGCGTTTTCCCTCTCATATATATGTCATGTAAAACATTCTTTTAATAGTTTCCAAAAGCAATATTAAACAAGTCTGTGAAAAATTAAGAAAAACAGGTAAATTAATGACTACCACAAAATTTGTTGCACACCAATAAAACGTCTCTTCCTTCTCCAACCAAGAAAAATTCAAACAGTGAACAAAAGAGGGATTATTTAAATTGCAGTATTGTGTAAGATGTATGTATTCACTAACATACCGCATCTTATTAAAATTTTTGTAAACTTACAGACATCACATTAATTATTTATGGCAGTCTCGACCTAACCTCAAGGACAAAAAATTCATCCGTTTGATCCTCTCTGCCAGATCGAATTATTAAAATTCAAATATATATTAATTTATTATGTCATTTTTTAGAAGTAACATTATGCCGTAAATGATATCTGGATGCTGCACTGCCTGTCCTATTCGTAGAGAAAACATAGTATGGCGTCGTGGATTTTCTCGCATTTTTGCTTTTCCAACATTCTTTAAAATAAATGTTAAAGGCAGTGAAAAGCTAATACTATCTCTAGTCAGAACTTCTGTTTCCAAAAACCGCAAGCATCAATTTGTATACCCCAGTTTGATAAGAATCTCCAATAAAATTCCGGCATATTGATAATTAGCCCATTTTACCCGTTTTTATGTTCCTATCTTTCTTAAAGTCACTATACCGTACGCGTCTAGGACAAAGTAAGCCCACAATGGAGTTGTGTTCCTATTACATCTGTTAAAAACATTCCTAAAACTTAATGGAATCCGCTTAAGTCATGACAGAAGATTATATCATCATGTTTATTGAATGCGTCCGTCACACTTTCAATGTTCAGATGTTTAAAAGATACTAAATACTTTTTCTTATGGAAATTATCATAAGTATATAAAATCTTGATGATCGCATGCATATATTTTAATAGAATGAAAATGAATTCCCTGTCACACGTTCAAAGAATCAAAAATAAAATAAAAAGCAAATAGCTGAAGAACGTTTACATTTTTAAGTTGCCCGAGTACACTCTTTCGACCCTAGTCTTTGATATATTTTTTATCCTGTTCACGATTAATCAGAAATATTTATATTTCGTCCTTCGTTACCCAATATATATATACTATGTTGAAAATAAACTCTTCAATATAATTAAATCTGTTATATATCATTCTTTTTTGTATGTAAATATTCAGAGCAGCAGCGGTTTTGTCAGCTTTCTGAATACGAATGATTAGAATGACGGTAATTTATAGGCCCCTACAGACCAACAGGCAAAGGTCATACTGTATTTCAACTAATAACATAATACAATAACTTCGGTGGTTAACCTTAGAAGTCTTCCCTAATAAATCAATATCAGCATTTTTTAAAGATGTAGATTGATAGAATTCATATGCAAATAACAACAATTACCTTAATTCCAAAACCATCAGCGTCTCCAGAATAAACGTTTATGATTTCATGAATCGTAAGAGCTGAAGTAGAGGACAATCATGAATGATTCGGATGTGACTGACGTCCAACGCCTCGGAAATCCCAAGCATGAACGAAATACCTGACATACCTGACTTGATACATACAGGTGGATTAATTGAGAAATTCGGATAGAAGTTCAAACCATAAAGATCGTGTGTGACAATCAGATTGGCTGTTAATCGCTATTGGTTATCTCCAGATAGGGAACTTCAAGGAAAAAAGACGAATTATTAATCAATATTCTAAATTAAAATGTTGGGATGGGGCTCTTGGTGTGAGAGGGCCGTTATCATGAAATTTACCGCGCATAATGGACCTACAGGAAGCTGCTGAGGCGCATGTGTGATGGAGTTGCTTTCTGCTTCAAGTCCCGCGGTTGTTGGTATCAAAAGTTCACAGCGGCTCTTTTCCGATGCTCGACTCTAGCTATGTAAATAAAACACACAGCAATGACACGACTATGTGATTACAGAGATATAGTATGTCAATCAAGCTGTCGAACAAGATCAAAACTATATATAGAATTTCAATGACTTTTAACAGTAAAGGTAGTGAAATATCTCCAACGAAAACAGACCCAAACTTCAATCTAACTGCACCAAAAAGATTAAAGGATATAGTTCTGATAATCGTGTAAGTGCTAACGGCCCCCCGTGAGAGTCTCCCTCTGTTGAGGAACACCTGCCCACAAGTACTCCTGCCCGGAGTCGTAAATCACAGAGACACCCTAGAAAAATAAACATAAGATGGACCGTTCTCCCCCTCCAACTATTAAGTACTAAAAAGCTCTATCTTTATAACAAATGCTGTGCTCTACAACTTGGGGGTAGGTGCTCGTCATGGTGGGGAGGTAAATATCTCTACTTCCGCTCTCCCTGATCGCAATTTTTTTTGAGGACTTGGGTTTACGATAAACAAATATCTGGGTATTTTTGTTTCAAATAGGGGATTTCTGGTCTGTGTGGTAAAACGTTATCTTCTGCTGCAACGCATAAAATAAACACGAGTTTTACAATCTTTCAGATGAAATACAACCCACCTAACGCGTATCGCACATTCGGGATTCTTACATGTATATATAGGTAATATTTCCACCTACGTGCATGTTGCACATTCGGGATTCTTACATGTATATATAGGTAATATTTCCACCTACACGCGTGTCGCACATTCGGGATTCTTACATGTATATATAGGTAATATTTCCACCTACGTGCATGTTGCACATTCGGGATTCTTACATGTATATATAGGTAATATTTCCACCTACATGCGTGTCGCACATTCGGGATTCTTACATGTATATATAGGTAATATTTCCACTTACACGCGTGTCGTACATTTGGGATCTTTACATGTATAGATAGGTTATATTTTCAGTGATTTTAACCGAGTGTACAGAAGACGACAAATGTAAAATGAGGACTTATAAAAATCTTCGAAATATAAATTCTTAGTTTATGTATAGCTAGACAAAATATAGTATCACAAGGCTGGAGAAGGAAATCCCCAAGTAAGGTGTAGCACCTGCACACATTATCTTAAACTCGAGTCAGTTACTCGACATAGTATGCACAAAATTTTCTTAATAATAATGGTAAGATCTGGCTCAAAAACGACTTTGAATTACAGGTGTTGTTCATTGTTATCAGTCCCCTACCGGTTTGTAAGGGGACTATAGGTTTTAGTATCTGTCCGTCCCTCTGTCTATCAGTTAGTCTGTCCCATTCGTTTTCAAAACTTTCCACCCGTTATACTTTGAAACTTGCAGTATTGTTTCAGAGTGACAAACTGCAGACCAAGTTGGACTTTCGTAACGTTTGATCGACAGATAAAGAAATAAATTTTTATATTGTTACGTTTTATATTCATCGGGATCGGGATCGTGCTCCGACGGAAAGGCTGTAAAAGTGGGACTTATGAATAGATGCAGTCGACGAAACTCGGTGGTTGATTGTGTAGATAATCTCTTCATTAATTTAACATTTCAAGCTCATTAATCGCAGAACATCTCAATGAAAATATATATATATATATATATATATATATATATATATATATATATATATATATATAATTTATTTAATTAATCACGCGAGTATTTCTTCTGTAGTCGGTGAGCGAAGTCTGATCAGGCGGCAGTACTCAAAGACAATTTACTGCATGTCTGCAATCTGATTGAAAATCGCGGGTATTCGAAATCGGCCTTCGAACAGTTGATAGTAAGTAACAGTACGGACAAGGCTCAGAAGTCCTTGACGCTATATCGGTGTGTTGTTTTTGTATAGCATATGAACGATTATTTCCCCACGTATTTTTTGTTGTTGCAAAAACGGTGAACCAGAAAAATGAAATGGAGAGGATAGCGCATGCTACAACAGTGCACGCGGATGCTGGTATATACCAACGCCGCAGTTTAAAAATGTTCTGCAAAAAGCAAAGCGCCTACCGTCAATTTAACATCTTAAAGTAAAAAACAAAAACTTCTAAAAATGCTATGTCATTAACAACATCCAAGGTTGTGTTTCGTCTGCGTATTCTAAACGCACACTTTCTTAAACTTGTTTCATGTTTACGTTTGATGTCACAAGTATGCATCCACATTTTGTGCTTGATAGACTAGAGCAATGGTAGTAAATAGGTAGCAAATAGCACCAAGTACAATTTAGCGTTAATTTTGGTAATTATTAAATAATAGGAAAAACTAGGTAGTTCTTTATGTATGTAATTTCAAGAATATCATCCCAATTTCCAGAGGAATTTGCACGACATCCGTTGCCTCATGTAAAATTTCATTTTCCTCAATCATTCATGTTGACAATTTTAAAATGTTACACCGGATGAAACTCAAAATCGTTTGTCGGAAAGGAAACCCACCGACTCAGAAATGCAAGCACATCTTGGCACCAAAGTTTATATTTTCTGAGATTGTATAAAGGTCTTTTCGATTATAAGCTATAATCCTAGTTTCATATTTGTTCAAACATTGTAATGTTTTTAAGTTTGTATAGTGTGTTATTTTCGTTTTCAGTGTAGCTTTGATCGGTTTGTTTGTTCCTGACCTACCCTAGTTCCGCTAAATCTTATTCCTGACGTTCAGGAATATTTTGAATTTTCAAGAATATTTGTTTTATACCTGACTATAGATAATACGCTGACAGTAGATATTCAGAGTTTTAAGAAGTTAACGAAATGTCATTCAGTCTGATCATCTAATTGCCTGATCATTACATTCCTAAGCTTGTTGGGTGAGAAAATTGACGTTTAAGTGTATATGAGACAATTATAATCGCCCTTATCCACGTTGGCTTTGTAATTTTTCCTTGATTAAGGAAAACGGCGATATTATCATCCCACTTTTTGTATCACTTCATTCCGGGCCGCGGAATGAAGACACGAATCGCACTCGGTGTGTCCGACACTCCTTCAAGTGCATTATATCGAAGGTGTACAAAGGAAGGTATGTCTCTTATCCCCTTTTCTCATGTCTACAAGATAAAGTGTGCAACTTAGAAACGAATGGTCACTTGTCCCTAAAACTTTATGCAGTATTAATGGCGATTCGTATCACGAGTAATTCGCCTTATGATGGTTTGTCTTCTATAAACCGGATTATGATGGTTTGTCTTCTATAAACCGGACAACTCTTTTTAGTTATAGTTCACGAAGATTGAGTTCAGCTTCAAAACCTCACCTTGTGTCATAAAAATATCTTCAATTTAGTAACTGTTTTTCTTTGTAAAATCATCTTAACATACAAAGTCAGCCCGTGTTATTCAGTGTTTCTTATTTCTCAATGAAATCACCTAACTTTCAATTTACATGGTCATTTATAAAAAGAAACAAAGTAAATACAAGATAAGGATATGGGGAATAAACAACGTCGTTTGTTTTGTTTACTGATTCTTTATTGAAATCAAAATAATTACACGAAGATGTATTGTCATTTACTTATTTCAATAAAAAAAAAAAAAAAAAACACAACTCCACACATAGACGTAGGTAACTTATTTTGATTTCAATAAAAAAAATACGGGTAGTTTCTTCATCCTTCCATTTGTTAGCTTTTCTGATCACCTTTTCTCTGTCGTCTGTCTGTAAACGTTTAACATTTTTATCTTCTTCTCCAGGACCACTCGACCAATTTCAATCAAACTTGGTACACATCATTCTTGGGTGAAGGGGATTCAAGTTTTTTAAATAAAGGGTCATGCCTCCTTCAAAGGGGAGATATTCCCGAAAATGCAAAAATAGGGTGGGGTCATTTAATTTTTTTTTTCAAGAACCACTGGACCGGAAAACTTGATATTTACATAAAAGCTTCCTGACATAGTGCAAATTTAAGTTTGTTTGAATCATCCCCCCTCGGGCGGGGTGGGGTCACAATAGGGGATATAAATTTTGGATACTAACATATAAGGAAAATCTTTAAAAATCTTCCCAAAACCACTGGGTCAGAAAAGTGGAAATTTACATGAAAAGTAGATTCAAGTTTGTGCAAATCATGATCCCTCTGGGCAGAGTAAGGAAACGATAGAAGATATAAGTTTTACATTCAGATATATTGGAAATTTTTTAAAAATCTTCTCAAGAAGAAATGGGTTAGAAAAGTGAAATCTTCACGACATAGAGTTTGGGGCCACAATAGGGGATCAAAGTATATATATATATATATATATATATATATATATATATATATATATATATATATATATATATATATATTCAATAAATTCTTTTTTCTTGGTATCGGGGTAGAATAGTCAAAAAATAAAATCCAATACTCCAACTTTTATCTATTTCTTGGTATCGGGGTAGAATAAAGTCAAACCCGATACCAAGAAATAGATAAAAGTTGGAGTATTGGATTTTATTTTTTGACTTTATATATATATATATATTATATATATATATATATAAAATAAAGCACAAACAAACAATTATAACACCCAACCTTACGTTTACCCCTAGGATCTAAACGATACATGTGAAAATCAATTAATTAATATATAAAGCACTAAATAATCACAACTAGGTACTGAAAATTTTCGCCCCAGCCCGGGGTCGAACCAGCGACGTACAGCACCCACCGCCTAGCAAGATTGTCAAACCACTCTCCTTATAAAATATCTTAAACACTGAATGACACAACGACTGTGTGGGATTGCATCAGTGTGTATAAGTAGCGCTTTAGGAACATAACAAAGCTTCCTTTTTAGGGAAGTCGTTGTGGCCGAGTGGACTTACGCACTGGTTTGACAATCTTGCTAGGCGGTGGGTGCCGTACGTCGCTGGTTCGACCCCGGGCTGGGGCGAAAATTTTCAGTACGTAGTTGTGATTATCTAGTGCTTTATATATATATATAATATATATATATATATATATACACACACATATATGGCTTTCATATTTTGTATATACAGTCTACGGCATGACCTTTCATGTTTTGCAATGGTGTGTAATCTTGTGACTTTGACCTGCAACTTTGACCTATTTTTGATAAATATCTGATCTATTCAATATGTCCTGAACCATTTAAGGAAAATTTGGTTTATACTAATTTTATTCACAAATAGTGAAAGGGATTGGGCAACAGACTTAGCCTATTTTAGCCCTCTCCAAATTAAGGAAGATCTTTCATATCTTGAAAATACATTTCTTCTGGCAAGACATTTCATTTCATATCATGTCCTTTGATCTTGAACTGGGAGTTTGACCTACTTTTAAGAAAACATAACATATTAAGTATATCCGGAACTATTTTAGGTAGGGCTTTCATATTTGTATAAAGATTCTTTTAATTTATACTTTGGTGTTTGGCCTTGTTACCTTGACCTGGAAGTTATTGCCCTATTCTTAATAAGAATATGACCTATTCAATATCTGTTGAATTATTTAAGATAGAACTTTCATGTTTTATGTAAAGATTTCTTAAGGAAGGTCTTTCATATCATACCATGATCTATGACATTGGTTTTATCCAGAACAGCAAAATTATATTATATTGGTGTTGAGGCACCTCTGTATTATGTGAATTCATTTCCAGGTATGTCATGATTCTTTGGGGTTAGGTTGGCGCTACACCATGGGGTAAACATTTTTCATGGGAATAGAAATTGATAAAAATCTTTAAAAATCACAACAGAACAACGGCAAGTGACTTAGGTGAGCGATGTGACCCATGGACATCTTGTTTTATATCTACCATAATAAAAACAACCCCAACCATTTATTCCTAAAATGAATTATTCACTCTACAAATTAACAATGCACATGTAGTTGTCTTTTTCTAATGAGTTGGCAGAGCAGGTCTTTTTGCAGGCGTTGATCCCACACCTTTGATTTCTCTTTGGTATTCTAACTAAACAGTCATATTCACCACTCCTTTCCCTCCAAATATGTCTTGTTACAACCTTCTCTGGGTATTAGCGGCTTTCTCTTACAGAACTCAAAACACTCTATCTATCTTATAAACAATCTATGAAAGTTTGTTTTTCTCATGACCGTTTTATGAGTTAACTGGATAAAAAATAACAGGAAGTTCAAAGTTGCACCACATTTGTTTGACAACAGAACAAGTACACTTGACAAAACGTTTGTAAAAGTTTAGGGGAAATACTCCCACTGAAACAGGGAAACCAAATCGCAAAGACAGAAAAAAATCTGCTAAAAAAGCAATTAGTTTGATAGATTTTGTTTATTCAGTGTCTGTTGATTTGGATCCCATCGCAGGTTTTATACTTAGTCTTCCAAATGGACCGCGATAAACTTTCGCTCTTCAACTGTTACCCAAACACTTTTGCAGCTGCTTTAAATCATATCTCCTTAAATGAGAGAGATAAAAGACGATGACTTTTTGCGAGACACCAATTGCCCTAACAAAAAATCGTGGACCATAAATTTTTTTAATATCTTTCCTTTAGCAGAACGACAAATGTAACTCTTTTCAAACTTTACTGTCACTGCAAGAAAAGATGTGTATTATTGATATTTTTATTAGACTTTTATGAAATTTAATCCTATTACTTAAGGAATTCAAAATATTCTTAGGCCTAAGGGCAATCATAAAGGCAACAGGTGTGATATTCATTGAACTATGGATAGAAAACTTATAACGATAACTATTACATATAGAAGAGATGTGAATAACTTCTCTCATACGATTGGCTGGGTAGAAGTTCTGTTTCGCCAAGGTACACGTGCAGATCCCTGCTATCGCAAATCGTCTAGTCATGATAAGGAAACGGATATACGTTACTCAATCGACTTCTTCCGAATCTGGAGATTTAAAACTATTTATGATAAAAAAGATGACGAGATGGGGGATTCCCATATAATATTACCCAACAACATTGTAAGTGTTAATAATAGATCTGTAAATAAACAGGACTTATCTGTCGGATGCGTGGTCACTGACAATGAGGTGATATGGCGGTATAGATTTTATCTGCGTGTACAAAATTTACTTAGTATCCAACATTGATGGGACTAATCTGATAAATATCAACTTTAATCTGTAATCAGAAAGTCATTGTGACAGGTGATCAAACATGGCGAGCACAATACACGCTGGGTAAATAGTTCTGTGGACAGAAGTATACATGTGTATCTACATGCACGTATACAGAAGCGTACATACCATATGTCTTCCTATGTAAAATATTCACATACTATATACAGAAGCGTACATACCATATGTCTTCCTAGTATGTAAAATATTCACATACTATATACACATTTATCGAGATAAGGACTTCCGTCAAAGTACGAAGATGAGCGTTTAAATTTTTGATCGACGTTTTATGAAATCGTTGAACGTTTTTAGCAAGTTCAAGGAAGTGTATTTTAATGTCCCTGTAGGTGAGAGCATAATCTTTTACAAGTTTAGATGTTCACAAATTAAGGCAACCATCGCAAATGTCTGCGCTCTTCTGATGAGAGAGCTGACGACACGAAATCAGCCTTCTATCCATCACCAGTTTAATTCACACATTCAATACCTATACAATATTCTAACTTACAGGTGCATTACCCACACAATCCAGTAATAATAGTCATTTAACACAGTACGTGAAATGTACATGTGGCGACTACCTTTATTCCGGGGGACACGGATCAGTCGCCTGTGGAAAGGGAACCAGCTACACGTAATTCATCATATCATGAAGAGAAATATCACATCGTATCAATGATACGTCATTCTTTTTAATGCCCCAGAGATAGGAAATCGGGGAACATGAGATTGTTTATTTTACCAAACAAAGGAAGAATACAGAAATACAGTCATGAAATAAACCGGAATCTGCTGATTTACATGTACACTGTAACCGTAGCTGAGACTTAACGGTAGCACTGCACCATCAATGTATATCCTCCTGTACAAACAACGTGATATGATGTTTCCTTAAACTCACTGAATGCTAATTACTTATATGGTCTGTGTATGAACTAAAATCAGGTGATTAACTGTGTATCAGAAATCCGCGTATAAACAATTTCTTTTTGTGCCTTACGAAGTTAACCGTAACTACTCGGCTTTTTCCGTTTGTAGATCGACGCCATCAAAGTCTGTTGCTATGTGTGTATTGAATAAGACGTTAATGATACCAAAACTGATTCCGTGGCGAAAATGAATCTTACTTCTAAATAACTCATTATACAGGGATTCGGTTATAATCTTTTAACATCATCCATATGCGCGCTCCCGGTGAATAAATGTATCGATTTCATGCAAGTTTGCGCCGATTCACGTCCGCGTCTTCTTTCCGGTTACGGAAAAGGACGAGCGTGATCCAACTGTTATTAAGTATGAAAGTTAACATACGTGTAATGACTCGAGTACCTTTAAGTAGACTTTATGAAAAATGCATGAGGCTCTCGAAGGGATATACTTTGATGAGAAAATGTGATATTCAAGGGGAATATGAACTTTAATTCTCCCTTGCACGTGGCTGTCTAGACCAATCAGAATATTATATAGAAATATTATGTCGAGGTATAATGATACTGTTTTTGTCTCTCGGCAGCTTTGACCTTGGTCAAAAAGTCTGAATTTTACAAGATCGAGGCTTCATACTGATGATATAAAAGTCTGAATTTTACAAAATCGAGGCTTCATACTGATGATATAAAAGTCTAAATTTTACAAGATCGAGGCTTCATACTGATGATATAAAAGTCTAAATTTTACAAGATCGAGACTTCAAAGTCTGAATTTTACAAGATCGAGGCTTCATACTGATGATATAAAAGTCTGAATTTTACAAAATCGAGGCTTCATACTGATGATATAAAAGTCTGAATTTTACAAGATCGAGGCTTCATACTGATGATATAAAAGTCTGAATTTTACAAGATCGAGGCTTCATACTGATGATATAAAAGTCTAAATTTTACAAGATCGAGACTTCATACTGATGATATAAAAGTCTGAATTTTACAAGATCGAGGCTTCATACTGATGATATAAAAGTCTAAATTTTACAAGATCGAGACTTCAAAGTCTGAATTTTACAAGATCGAGGCTTCATACTGATGATATAAAAGTCTAAATTTTACAAGATCGAGACTTCAAAGTCTGAATTTTACAAGATCGAGGCTTCATACTGATGATATAAAAGTCTGAATTTTACAAAATCGAGGCTTCATACTGATGATATAAAAGTCTGAATTTTACAAGATCGAGGCTTCATACTGATGATATAAAAGTCTAAATTTTACAAGATCGAGACTTCATACTGATGATATAAAAGTCTGAATTTTACAAGATCGAGGCTTCATACTGATGATATAAAAGTCTAAATTTTACAAGATCGAGACTTCATACTGATGATATAAAAGTCTAAATTTTACAAGATCGAGACTTCAAAGTCTGAATTTTACAAGATCGAGGCTTCATACTGATGATATAAAAGTCTGAATTTTACAAGATCGAGACTTCAAAGTCTGAATTTTACAAGATCGAGGCTTCATACTGATGATATAAAAATCTGAATTTTACAAGATCGAGGCTTCATACTGATGATCTAAAAGTCTGTATTTTACAAGATCGAGGCTTCATACTGATGATATAAAAGTCTGAATTTTACAAAATCGAGGCTTCATACTGATGATATAAAAGTCTAAATTTTACAAGATCGAGACTTCAAAGTCTGAATTTTAAGAGATCCAGGCTTCATACTGATGATATAAAAGTCTGAATTTTACAAAATCGAGGCTTCATACTGATGCTATAAAAGTCTGAATTTTACAAGATCGAGGCTTCATACTGATGATATAAAAGTCTAAATTTTACAAGATCGAGACTTCAAAGTCTGAATTTTACAAGATCGAGGCTTCATACTGATGATATAAAAGTCTGAATTTTACAAGATCGAGGCTTCATACTGATGATATAAAAGTCTGAATTTTACAAGATCGAGGCTTCATACTGATGATATAAAAGTCTAAATTTTACAAGATCGAGACTTCAAAGTCTGAATTTTACAAGATCGAGGCTTCATACTGATGATATAAAAGTCTGTATTTTACAAGATCGAGGCTTCATACTGATGATATAAAAAGTCAAGATTATGTGACAAATAATGTCAATAGTATCCATGAATGTCGGGGTCAAATTGACCACCGATTGAATTACTCTTAGGGTAAAAGCGTTTCACAAATACTTGTTTAATAAAAAATATTAAAAGGTGATATTGCTGTATAAAGTTCATGACAACATCACCCCGTATATCAATATAAAACACTTTGATTTTGTTCGGTGACCTAGTTTCTGGCGTTTTAGGTCTTTGATGATATTTCATTAATCTAACTGATAATTTCTACGTTGGCAATCGCAATATTCAATCATCAAAGTTATAAAAACAATGGAGGTATTGGTAAATTTTCCGGAAATACTGTACATAAACGTCCACTATCACCGATACCCCACACAAAGCCTTCCAAAAACTTGCTCTGTAATCATGACGACCTTGTAACGATAGTCCAATGAGCACGGATCAAACCGATTCCAGTACATTTCCTAGTCTCGGCCATTAAAATCGGATGCTTGGTGAAATGGTATGATGATGAGTCATGATTGACATCCACAAATCCATTTAGAACACACCATACATTGAAAATGTCGCCAACAAATTTTGAAATTCAGTTTACTGTAATATAACGACGATTTAGCCAAATTAGCAGAGAAAATTTATCCATAACTTTTCCACATAAATCCTTAATATAAATGGTCCTCGTTCAGCCGAATGTGAATATAGATCTATGTATTAACAAATTTTGAATTATTTCTCACTGAATGAAAACGTAAACGCATACTGTGTGTTTGTCTGGTTATGACGTCACATATGACATCATCACACCAGAATCTGTTAACAGTGTAATTTTTTCAATAGTTTTATTGATTGATTTTATGTCCAGTGATAGAGTATGTTGATATTGTTTTCCTATAGATTCTATAGACGGAACTCGGGCATTTATTGAATCATAATGGTCCGCACTGTGAATGTCAGGGGTCTATTTCAACTCAATACACCAGTTTCGGGATAAGAGCTCTCCATTCAGTGTAGGAGGTGCATTTTGAATGCTAAAGTGGGACAAACTGGACTTACAGTCAGTCAGGGAAACGATAAAATGTATTTAAAAGCGGATTCTGTTTAAATATGTAAATGTAAGAAATACAAAATATAATGAAAGAAATGTTTTACTATGGTTGATTTTGTATTGTTTAACGTTCCTCTCGAGAATCTTTTACTGATATGGAGACGTCACCACTGCCGGTGAAGGGCTGCAAAATTTAGGCCTATGCTCGGCGCTTATGGCCATTGAGCAGGGAGGGATTTTTATCGTGCCACACCTGCTGTGACACGGGATCTCGGTTTTTGCGGTCTAATCCGAAGGACCACCCCTTTTAATCGCCTCTTTCGACATGCAAGGGGTACTGAGGACCTATTCTAACCCAGATCCCCACGGGATGTTTTACTACAAATGTGAAAACATAAATACAAGTAATATCCTACACATGGTATGTACGAGAAGCGAAATAGTATCCTCAAGGACAAGTTTCGACATTAACAATGCTAGGAATTTTTATTCCCAAGCATTTTTAAAATTAAACCTGACAATGCTCTCTAATTACATTCACTTTTTATTTCAATGCTATGACATCCACTTTTTATTTCAATGCTATGACATCCACTTTTTTTTCAAAGCTATGACAATCCACATTTTATTTCAATGCTATGGGATCCACTTTTTATTTCAATGCTATAACATCCACTTTTTATTTCAATGCTATGCCATCCACTTTATATTTCAATGCTATGACATCCACTTTTTATTTCAATGCTATGACATCCACTTTTTTTTCAAAGCTATGACAATCCACATTTTATTTCAATGCTATGGGATCCACTTTTTATTTCAATGCTATAACATCCACTTTTTATTTCAATGCTATAACATCCACTTTTTATTTCAATGCTATGACATC
Source organism: Ostrea edulis (assembly GCF_947568905.1). Classification (NCBI taxonomy): domain Eukaryota; kingdom Metazoa; phylum Mollusca; class Bivalvia; order Ostreida; family Ostreidae; genus Ostrea; species Ostrea edulis. The sequence goes on along the minus strand of NC_079172.1, from coordinate 4,495,548 downwards.
CACTTTATATTTCAATGCTATGACATCCACTTTTTATTTCAATGCTATGACATCCACTTTATATTTCAATGCTATGACATCCACTTTTTATTTCAATGCTATGACATCCACTTTTTTTTCAAAGCTATGACAATCCACATTTTACTTCAATGCTATGGGATCCACTTTTTATTTCAATGCTATAACATCCACTTTTTATTTCAATGCTATAACATCCACTTTTTATTTCAATGCTATGACATCCACTTTTTATTTCAATGCCATGACATCTACTTGCGCTGACAAAGCGATTTATCGCATGAAATTTGAAATGTAGAAAACGCAACTGATATGATCATGTAAGAATAAAGCAGATGTCTTCTCTAGTATATCTTAACATAGTCTTAATTTTGACTGAGGAATATCTGCATAACGTCGACATAATATAGGGTTATTGAACTTATATTGGTGAATATTGGCACGAGTTGGCTGTAAAATGCACGAGCTTGCGAGTGCATTTTGACAGCCAACGAGTGCCAATATTCACCTATATAAGTTCAATAACCCTTTTATTATATAGCCAACGTATTTAGTTGTTAAATTATATCCCTTTTCACTCAAAATACTCCAAAATAGACGAGAATTCATCAATATTGGCATCTAAGGTGAAGGTGTGCAATATCGGCATGCATTTCTTAACTGTTCAATATTTAACCCTTCATTAATGCATGAAGCAAACTGATTTTGTGAATGGGGACATCATAATTTATGTACAGTAAAACATTTGCTTAAGTAAATATCAAATACCAGCTCTGTCAGATTCGGAGGACCGCCCTCTGCCATTTTGGCTTGTTTACGTCGTTACGGTAACGTCAATATTGAACGCTCATACTCGAAATGTTTCGGGCGCATACAATTTACGCAATGCAAAGTTACCGTTCAATAAATTCTCAGGATATTGAAGGCTAACATTCTCTAGATTTTACGCAGATTTTATAATAAACTATTTATTAGCTATATAATAATATAGGGTTATTGAACTTATATTGGTGAATATTGGCACGAGTTGGCTGTAAAATGCACGAGTTTGCGAGTGCATTTTGACAGCCAACGAGTGCCAATATTCACCTATATAAGTTCAATAACCCTTTTATTTTATAACTAAAGCATCTAGTTGTTAAATTATATCCCTTTTCACTCAAAATACTCCAAAATAGACGAGAATTCATCAATATTGGCATCTAAGGTGAAGGTGTGCAATATCAGCATGCATTTCTTGTTCAATATTTAACCCGTCATTAATGCATGAAGCAAACTGATTTTGTGAATGGGGACATCATAATTTACGTACAGTAAAACATTTTGCTTAAGTAAATATCAAATACCAGCTCTGTCAGATTCGGAGGACCGTCGTCTGCCATTTTGGCTTGTTTACGTCTTTACGGTAACATCAATATTGAACGCTCATACTCGGAATGTTTCGGGCGCATGCAATTTACGCAATGCAAAGTTAGCGTTCAATAAATTCTCAGGATATTGAACGCTAACATTCTCTAGATTTTACGCAGACTTTATAATAGAATATTTATTAGCTATATAATAAAACAGATTTATTATTGTCATTTTCACTAACTTTACGTTACCCCCCCCCCCCCCCCCCCCTTTCTAGATCCACCACTGATCGGGCTTTATATTGTCGCGAAGGTTACAGTTGTATGTTCAACTATGTAAACAAACATCAAGCAATGGAACAAGAAGAGGAATTTATTTCAAAGATGTAGTATATATAAGACATGTTCGGGCTAATATAACAATGAATTTATGACGAAGCAGGACTGTGGAAAACCCGTCGGTATTATAGGGTTATTGAACTTATATTGGTGAATATTGGCACGAGTTGGCTGTGAAAATGCACGAGCTTGCGAGTGCATTTTGACAGCCAACGAGTGCCAATATTCACCTATATAAGTTTAATAACCCTTTTATTATATAGCTAAAGTATTTAGTTGTTAAATTATATCCCTTTTCACTCAAACTGCTCCAAAATAGACGAGAATTCATCAATATTGGCAGTGTGCAATAACAGCATGCATTTCTTAACTGTTCAATATTTAACCCTTCATTAATGCATGAAGCAAACTGATTTTGTAAATGGGAACATCATAATTTATGTACAGTAAAACATTTTGATTAAGTAAATATCAAATACCGGCTCTGTAAGATTCGGAGGACCGTCGTCTGCCATTTTGGCTTGTTTACGTCGTTACGGTAACGTCAATATTGAACGCTCATACTCGGAATGTTTCGGGTGCATACAATTTACGCAATGCAAAGTTAGCGTTCAATAAATTCTCAGGATATTGAACGCTAACATTCTCTAGATTTTACGCAGATTTTATAATAGACTATTTATTAGCTATATAATAAATTGAAAATATTGTATTGTATTCAGAAAAAAAAAACCCCTCAATATCTTAATTCCTAATAAATGTGATACTACAATACTTCACAATTAAATATAAATATCATTTATCATTTTGGGGCTGGAATTGTATCTTATTCATGTAAATGCTCAATGCACTCTTCAAAAATTGTACAATTATAAAACAAAGTGACAAATCGCATAAATGAAATAATTCTTTTTAATCTGTTACCATGGAAACAAAACCCGGTGGGTAGTAATTCTATGTGATTTCTTAAATGTTTATGGTACAAATATTATGTTTAAAGTTAAATTTCTTTGACGTAGACCATGTAAAGCTGCTCAATATGTAACCGATTTAAATTTTATTCAAGATATAAAAAGTGCTATTTTTTGTGTTTTAAAATAAAAAAATTTCTGCCATTTAGTATAATCTTATAGATAATACCCTTTTAAAAAATTCCACCAGCTTTTTACCCCATAAGTTTGCCTCGTGTAGTTTTTATACCACTAGTATTCCCTTTTGTACAAAGATCCTGAAAATGTAAAAGATCACAAAAATATGCCCATCGGGTCAAAAAACGACACGGGCAATTTTTTTTTTAAAAAGTCAGTTTTTTAAAAGATAAATCCCTACTGAACATACTGATATGCAACATGATTGTTCGCTACATGTCAAAATGTCGCAAACCTTACCTTAAGCGAAATGCCATAAATTTTGACCTATACATGGAGCTCAGGGTTCTGATCAGTGAAGTTCTTGATCATCTTAAAGGCCTATTTACTATTAAGGTACCATCCAATCAAAGCCCGCCGGGATCCGGGTTAGAATAGGTCATCAGTACTCCTTGTTTGTCGTAAGAGGCAAATAAATGGGGCGGTCCTTCGGATGATGCCGCCCCCCCCCCCCCCAAAAGAAACCCACCTAGGCCCTGTGTCACAGCAGTTGTGGCACGATAAAGATCCCTCTCTGATCAAAGGCCATAAACGCTGAGCACAGACCTAAATTTCGCAGCCCTTCACCGGCAATTCAATGGTGACGTCTTCATATGAGTGAAATATTCTCAAGAGGGACGTTAAGCAATATACATTCAACCAATCTATGTATTTATGTATCTTTAAAAAAAAACCCAGTATTCTTTACATCTTGTACACTAGGGATAAACGAGAACGAATGGACTTAATACCACATCCCCAGCGAGGGGATAATACATGTACGTTAAAAACAAGTCAAATGTAAAATAGCCAATGAAATGAGCCCATTCTTATCAGGCACATCCGTATTTCATGTACGCCGCATTTCTTTGTCAAAGTAATCGAATATCAAGCAAATAAACAGACAATTAAATTTCTTTTGCCACAGACTATTACGCCACATATCTGAATAAAAAAGGGTGAGACTTTTAATCGACATTTTAAAGAAAGTTGTTTTGGCCAATGTTAATATCTAATGATGACTTGTGTCATCCTTAGAGCTTTGATGACACTATGAAGATAGTTCTGCAGAAGCACATTTTAAAGACGACACCTTCGTCAAAGTCCTCGAATACGGTAAAAAAGTAATTAACTGATACTGCCCTATCTCCACTCCAAACATGAGGCTGCATTCCAATCACATAAAAATAGGTTTCCCTCTATTAACTCCGATTATCAAGATATTTTTTTCCCCAGATCACCAATAAAAGCACACCAACTGGTGTCGTCGAGCACAAAACGATACAAGTAAATGACTTGAGCAGCCCGATGAAGAATGCCTGGAATTTCATCGGTGTTATGAGCGCTTTGGGCTTTCAGTGCTAAAAACTTCCGTTCCGGAAACTGCATGGATGCAATTGCAGTTTAAACAACTATAACGGAAATACTTCAGTGAATATTGAGTCTTATGTCAAACCTGATCAGTCCTTCAAAATAACAGTGAATACCACGGCTTGCCACATGCAATGGTTTGGGTAATGGAAGCTGGACTCCAGTTGTATTTGAAATACTCAGCGTTGCATCTTGTCATTCTTATCTACAAACTGAAAGACGTTTTTACTCGTCAGTCATCAAACTTGTAAGAATGCTGCTACTTTTTTAAAGGTCAATGTCAAGATCACTGGTGAATTTGGTTGTTGTTGAAAAATGTATAGTACCAACATGGCTGTATCTTATAACTCGCATCTACAAAATGGAAGTCATAATACACCCGACAGTCATCAGACTTGAAAGGAAGATGTTAATTTATTCAAAGTAAACTGTCAAGGTCACTGAAGAATTTCCGAAGTTGTCGAAACCTTTGTTTACCGTCGAAAATAATCTCTTATAATCCTAATGACCGTCCTTACTACATCTCGTTGACCTGAGATAATGAACTTTAGCAGATTACCTCAGTTCCATCCCATAAAATGATCATATCCGGGGCAATATTGCCCTGATATCTTTGTTTTAGAAATGTCATTGTTACGCGGGGGTTGTTATATAAATTTTCAGGATAATCACCGCCTTGCTATTTTAAAATAGAGAAGTTTTGAATTTTTTTTTTTATTAATCTATTGTGCGATTTTCAATATACTTCATATTTTCCCTCGTAAATATAGTAGAGGTAAATGTCAGGTACGCATATAGGGGAGATGATTTGAGGGTCCCATCCCGACACCCCTTACCCTGAAAGAAAATAAGTATTCTTGCCCATTTTATGCACTTTCGATTGCACATTTAAGATACGAAATGCTAATCCTTAGTTTCGATTGGGCCTCAAAAAATTTCTTGGTGTGGAATCCACTTCCTTTGGAAAAAAAAATTCTGGAAACGCGCATCTGTTTGAAATTTTTTGATTACTTTCAGATTGATATAAATGCACATTGCAGATGATTCTTCGCCGTTAATTTAATTTTTCAAAACTAGATTTTAAAATATACAATGGATATTTTGAACGATAGCGACTGAAGGATTTCATTTGATCACAAGTACATTTTTTTTTGGTCTTAAGATAAGATTTTTCTTTCCATTTTCAACTTAAAACCCAAAGTGCAAAAGAATATTTTTTTCATAAGATTTTTCCTTCCATTGTCTGTGCGACGAATATAGGGCAAGCATGACCTTTCCTCCGCGCTCTAGCAATTTAGTGCAACCTTCATCAAATCAAACCAGATTTTGTTTTCGTCTCATCCTACAGAATACAGTTAAGGGCAGACATTAAAAAAGGCACCAAAAAAAAAAAACCAAAAAAAACCCACAAAAACAAAAAAAAACCCACCCAAAAAGCCCGACGGAGAAGTGAAAATACAAACCAAACTCTATTTTTAGCCGAAGTAATGTTGATATTATTTTACTTATTAACGTAGTGTTGTCTTACATATTTTTGTAGACTTATTGTTCGTACAGTTTAGAATCTTTTACAATTTATCTTAAAACACGACTCCATTTTATATTTACTTTTATTTCAATTCCTTGCTTATATTGATTTTAATTCAAACATCGTGAATTTATATCAAAACTTACCTGGTAGATGACATATCTGTGTTACAGTAAATCGAGCTGGTTGTATTTCATCGTAGAAACTTGTTATGTTACATCACATATTTCAAAACCCCGCTTCCCCATTCCAAAATCACAAATTCCTTGTTGGGTGACAAAAGTCAGATCAAGTAGTCTCCCACTGGAGAAATTAGTGCTAATTACCTCATCTCCTAGAGACCAATCGTTAATTAAATGTGTATTGATCTCAGAAAATGTAAACAAAGATTAAACGACAGGGTGTTTGTATTGTTTTGTACCAATAATCAAGCATATTTTTCACGTGTCGATCGGTTTGTAGTAGTTTGTAGTAAGATGTCGACAGATACCCAGTTGTAATGCCCGCATTATCAGATGAAGCGTCTGCGTGCATTGACCCGATTTAAAGCGTCCTTAAGCCCCTGATATCTGAAAAAGTAGGATGTAGAAAATGTCAGGGACATCATCTCAGTACTGGATCTTATATATATCTAAAAGTTGAGAAATTACTTTATATAAAATACATATAATCAATATTTTCTTTTAAAATCTTATCGATAAAAAAAAAAACCCCAGGAAAATAAACGAAACAAATCTTAGCGCGTTTGTTTTCTTTAAATGTGGGGAATTAGGTACTTTTTAACTCCTAAGTACTGGAAACATTCCACTTCTATGTACTATACTCCGTTTGTACATGCACTCTATCGTCGTGTATTACACACGCACATCCTATCACCATTGAAAGAAGTTTAGCTTTTTTACCCTATATGGTCTAGCGCGCCGGTCACTCGCTGCTAAGAGATTTGGTTCCGCAGGTCGTGGGTCCAAGCTCGGGTAAGAGCTGGAAGTTGATATCTATATATAGATAGTGAAATTCTGTCTCTGTATATCTATATATAGATAGTGAAATTCTGTCTCTGTATATCTATATATAGATAGTGAAATTCTGTCTCTGTATATCTATCTATTTATATGTGTGTTCTGTAATGTGTCTATAATTTTAAGCAAACTAAATAAGTTAATAAAGCAAACCAAAATTGTATAAATTGAAGATCATGATTTCATAATTTACCCCAGGACTTCAGATAGCAGGATATTTCTTGCTCATTGACAGTGATAATTGTAATAAGAGCACATTGAGTCCTCGTCATCATCTTTAATTGTGTGCGAGTAGAAGTGAAAGTGTTGTTTTGTTCCACGCAAATAGTAATAATCAAGGTACTTAACACAATTCCTATATATTTTTTTACCCTAGCTTTTCTTGCATATATCCGTTCATTATCTTCATATCCTGATGTCTTTATTTGAGTCTGGCAGACGACAAAATAAAGTATGTACCAACTATGAACGGTACGAATTACATGGAAGTGCAGCAAAAAACAGATTATTTTTTTTTGAAATCGTAATTAAAATTTGAAATATACTTTTTAAAATGTTGATCTTCATGTGAGTCTTTACTGTGCATTTTGTCTAATAGATAGACAATGAGTCGATTTATCTTGTCCATGCACCTTTCTCAAATTTGAACTGAACGTTACCTTTATAGAAATTTAGTGATTTTGAGGTCTGTTTTCATGTTGCGAGTTCGAGCCCCAGTCGTGTAAAAACGAAAAGAAAATGTATATACATGTATGTATATTGGTCACAATAATAATCAAAATACAATAGCGTTTACGATCATTCTTGCTGAACAACTTCCATCTTTCCACCTGTTCAGGCGAAGAATGGAAACCGTAAATTACAAATCACGTAAATCAACTGTTTTATTGTAATAGTGATCCTAGAAATACGAATATTCCCAGAAAGACAACACATTTCAAGATTAACCTAAAGGAGAAACTTTTCGACGAAAAACAAGCATAGGGTTTAAATTCAAGGTTTTTTCCAGCGACAAACAACCCAATGCTTAGCTTCCGCGATACCCATGCGAAGTCTTATCAAGTGCCAGTGATATCGATGGGCTATGACGAGTCTTATCACAGCAATGTCCTCCCCCAGCTCTGCTTATCGCCTTGGTCAATGGCGGGTCACTCTCCCCTCCTCCGTGTGAATGACCCGTGTGAACCCTCCCGTGTGGTACTCTAAGGAGGATTCTCTCTAGTCTCCATCCGGGCGACTACTAAGCAGTGGCCTGGGCGCCTCCGAGATGCACTGCAACAGTAAACAAACAGCTTTTATTTGCTGAGAAACAAATTCTTCGCGTGGGTCTTAAGTTTGATAAAGAAGAAAAAGAAAAAAAGGAGGCCGCTCTGATCAGTAAATGAATTCGATGAAAATGGATAATAGAGGCTTGTAAATCGCAAAATCATTTTATCAGGAATGGTATTTCAAAGCGCGGGCGTCCTCAGAATTACGGCATAAATCGCGATAGATGATGGTAACGTGAAAGAACCCTGTTTGTTATTGTTCAGAGTAAATGGCTACAAATTACTTCGCCATTTTTATGAAAAATCAAAATCAAAGTAAGGGTACACACTAAATTAATTCGCCAGTTTCTTAAACGTAAAATAGGTAATTGAAAACTAATAAGAAATTGTTTATGTTGGAAATATAGTGTTTATTAGATACTGAGTTGTTGACAATGAAAAGCGGCATTTGTTTACTGATCTTTTGATGATGAGCTCCTATCCCCAAAAGGTCAAATATAAATTATTCTAGCTCCAGTAGAAGGCATTGACTCTGTCACATATGTCAAAAAGACAAAGGTTTGCAATACTCTATTACTTTAGATAGTAAGAAATTTAGTTTGTTTCATGATGTGTGGGTCCAAAAAGTATTAAAGTCACGTGGTCATCCACATATTTTGCAACCTTTTGTGACAAGGTTCAAGGGTGCCATTGCTAGAAAGTTTCTGTCTATTTACCCGTCATTTCAACATTATGACCGCGGGGATAAACTCTTCATTTGTGACATTCCTGGGGAAACGTTCGGTAATCCTCGGCAAACACAGACAGCTTTAGACATACGAATTCCGAACTCTCACAGTGAGCGTACTACCACGTGATCTGCCATGCGAGTGGACCCCGTTGTTACTGTGCCGAACATACTTTTGTCTTCTTTGTACTTTTAAATTAATAGATTTTGTCAAGGTCTTGTATAGAAGATCTGTTTATAATTACGTACTTTTAAAGAAATAATACACCTCTAAACATATTGTCCCCCTCTGCTTTGTAGAAGTATTCGTTATACAGTTTCCTGTTAGCAAACACACGAGAATTTATTGTAGTCCATTCAGGAAGTATCCATACCGCAGATGTAAGCATATAATGTTCCATTAAGCCTAGTGATTGTCTCCAAGAGATTGAACTGCCTTGGTTAAATAATTATAAGATACACATTAAACAAACTAATCCATAACAGCTACAGACAATTATGTCTTATCATAAAAGTAAATGGAGTGCAAGGACACATTTTTAAACTGGAGAAAATTCTCTGTATCTCACCATCTCTGATATGTCTGGTACGAGACATAGTATGTACTTTTACTAATGTTCAGGAGAATACATGTAACGGAAAATTCAAATAATTATATAAAGCTGAGCAAACTACCCAGATATTCATTCATATCCAAAGGTAAACAAAATGTGTTTGTGAAACACAAATGCCCCCGATAATGACCAATTCCGAAGATGGCCAAGGTCACAAGGACAAATACCTTGGTACCAGTAGAAAGATTTTGTCACAAGAAATGCTCATGTACAATATGAAAGCTCTAATATTTACCATTTAGAAGTTATGACCAATGTAAAAAAAAAAAAAAAAAAAAAAAATTTAAAGTAGGTCAAATATCATGGTCAAAAGGTTTAATAACAACGGAAAGGTCTTGTCACAAGGAATACTCATGTGAAATATCAAAGCTCTATCACTTACTGTTCAAAAATTATTAGCAAGGTGAAATTTGCAGACAGAATGACAGAAATTTTTCAAAAAGTAGATCAAACTCCAAGGACGAGGTCACAGGGTAAAAAATATTGGTACCCACTGAAAGGTATTGTCACAAGGAATACTCATGTGAAATATCAAAGCTCTATCACTTACTGTTCAAAGTTATTAGCAAGGTTAAATTTTCAAAAAGTAGGTCAAACTCCAAGGTCAAGGTCACAGGGTAAAAAATGTTGGTACCCACGGAAAGGTCTTGTCACAAAGAATACTCATGTGAAATATCAAAGTTCTATCACTTACTGTTCAAAAATTATTAGCAAGGTTAAATTTTCAGACAGAATGACAGAATTACAGACAGGACAAAATCAATATGCCTCCCGATCTTCGATCTCGGGGGCATAAATATGTTCGACTTGTGTACCTAATTAACTGTTGTTTTATTTGGTTTAGTACCATATCAATTATATCATTATAGTAAATCTAAACTTATCTTTATTTCATTTTATTTTAAATTGTGGTTTAATAAAACGCGAGGGAAATAATTGTTGCATTTCGATGTATAAATCTGGGTTGCGTTCAAGATCGTAGCGGCTAGCCTAGCTGCTAGGTATGGTGGCTGATTTATGCCATCTTACAATGTGTTTTGCCTTTAGTTATTTTGAGGCGAAAAGTAGCAGATATTATCATTTTGTCGTCTCTTCATTATTTCGGGACGAAAAGTCGCTAAATATCGTTTTGTTGTCTTTTCGCCTCGAAATAACAAAAGGACGATATAGTGTAAAATGACACAAATCAGCCGCCATACCTAGCTCCTAGGCTAGCCGCTACGATCTTGAACGCAGCCCAGTAATTACTATGAACTTAATCCAGACTGAGAAAAATAAATTATAGGTGTATATTGCTAAGGGTCGATCAAAGTACATGTTCCATATTAGAATATACTACGGTACTTTTCTTTGCCCTCTTTGAAGAAGAGTCTTGTTATTTGTTTTTACCTATAAGTTGGTCGGTTGATCACGTGCTGTATGTTTGACTGGTTACAACCCCATTGATGTTTAAGACGAAGGGTCAAAGGTAATAGGTCAAATATCACTGGATAAAATTTGATTTTATTGGCTCGTAAATGAACTTTCTTGATATTAAGAGCAAAGGTCATTGGCTCTCTAGCATGTCTACAGCAATAGTTGTCTCCCAGAGGTCATCAAGCTTCGAAGGCGGGTTGGTCACGAGTCCTATTGAAGTCAAAAAGATCAGAGGTCATGGGATTTTCTAGCATGCACTCATCAATAGTTGTCATAGCGATGGCAAAATTGTTTTTGTCCGATGGTCATCAAATTTCATAGGTAGGTTGTCAACCGCTAGGACCCAAATAGGACTAAGAGCATGCATACAGCATTTCCCAACCTGTAAGTAAAGAACCCGTGGCCCATTGGACATCATGACTCAAAGGTAGGTTGATTACAGCTAAGAAATGACCCATATTGATTTACCAAGTCAAAAAAATCACCATACTTTCTCATATTCAGTTTGGGGAATAGGGCTTAAATGTTTTACAAACAAATGATTTCTTCCCTTGTGTTCTAATGCAAGGTGAAGATAACGAACAATGATCAATCTCATAACTCCTATAAGCAATACAAGATAGATAGTTGGGCAAACACGGACCCCTGGACACACCAAAGGTGGGATCAGGTGCCTAGGAGGAGTAAGCATCCCCTGTTGACCGGTCACACCCACCTTGAGCCCTATATCCTGATCAGGTAAACGGAGTTATCCACAGTCAAAACCAATGTGCCAAGAAAAGCTTAGCAATCGGTATGAAACACGTCAGACAGCATTTGACCCAATGCGAGGTTGTATTGACGAACTAGATCGTTATAACGACCATAGAATTTGCGAAATGCTGACTTCAATCGAGACTGTTGAAACCCTTGTACCATCAACTTGTTTGTCAGTAACTTACCTCGATTTAAAAACTGACTATACACAGAACAAGCTCTTGTATACCGAATCATTTGAGATATATAAACACCATATGCAGGTGATAATGGAATATTGCTACATAAAAATGGGAAGTTGACGATGGAGAAACTGAAATCATCCTGTTTGTCATACAGTTGAGTTGTCAGTTTGCCGTTAATAAATTTTCACAGAGACGATATTTTGAAAAATAATCCAAAATGCACATTGTTTGGATTTATGGTATTGACTGCAAAGCGTCACGCCAGCATAATGTTCACGAAGTGCGTAATATTACGTTCTTGACATCATCGATGCATATTAATTAAAAGCATGACAAGCTAGAATATATATCTGAGGTGACGGGAAGGCCTACAGTTATATCACCTGATGCTGCAAGGTGACAACAATAACATGCAGCTATATTCAGAGGCTTTCTGTCAACTAAGCAGACGGTATGTTGGTATGTATGTCCTTTGGTAGTCGTGAGGTATTAATTTTTTGAACGCTTTATCTTCTGTTTGAATACTGATCCCAAGTGGAAATCAACAAGGCCAGGTGGGGTATATCTTGCCGAATAGAAAGAGCATTCATGTAAAAAAATAATAATAAGATATATACACTCTGTACTGTAATCTACTTTGTGAAAATGATATCGGGTAATAGAGACCTCTATGCCAATCGCTATTTTTTTTTTTTAAATATTATATTTGTGTACTCTATACTTGCAGCAAATTTGGACCAAAAATCAATTCTTGACATGGAACGTGTTCTGTGCACGTGGTCATTCTACAATAGTAGGGTACCTCAAGGAGATGTGGGTTAATCATATAGCGTCTTAATTGTTTTAATAAACCCGTGGCATTGAAAACGTAATAAAATGTGCTCTTAACCACCTAGTTACTGGGGAAATAATAAATTAATCAATAGATTGGGATTATGTTGAAAGTGAGGGGTTTTTCTGCAGTCCGCGTGTGGTCTAATCGATCTTGACAGAACAACTACTGATGCAATTCAAATCTCACTAAAGCTACATAATACATGCACGGGAACACAAAATATTACATCGTAATATTTCATTTTCATTTCAATCGAGTTACCAAATTTTCAAGATTTTCGTTATTGATAACTAATGAAGTTTTCTATCTCTTTACGATCTCACACTGACTGCTGCATGACAACTTGAAGTTGTTCGTAAATATTAAACAATTTAGGTCTAATGAAATGTGACAGACTGAAACTCCGATGCTGACTTTTTCTTCTCGTTACCTGCAAACACTCAGAGTTTGAAAAGAAATGGAAGGTCGATATGTAGTTTGCATTTCTTAATGCTTTAAAACGTATAGTCCTTAACGGTCACCTGCGTATCACACGAAAAAGTTTAAGGCTAAACTGATATTTTCTTTCCCTCTTTATCAATGGCCTTGATCTTGGCCAAATGACCATGGTTCAGTCACATCATACTCGGCTATTTTTAACATTCTGGCGACCTTGAACCGTTGACTTTATTGGTCATGGCCCACCGTCTCATCATAAGCAACCTTTGTACCATGTACGAAATTTACGGTTTTCCCCATGACATTTTGATCGAATGACGTTGGTGAAAGGCGAATATAACAAACAGTGATCAATCTCATAACTCCTATACAAATTAGAGTTGGACAAACATGGACCCCTGGACACACCAGGGGTGGGATCAGGTGCCTAGGAGGAGTAAGCATCCCTGTCGACCAGTCACACCCGCCGCGAGCCCTATATCTTGATCAGGTAAACGGAGTTATCCGTAGTGAAAATTAGTGTGCCAAGAACGGCCTTCCAATCTGTATGAAACATGCCAGACAGTGTTTGACCCAATGAAAGGTTGTATTGGCAAACTAGACTGTTATAACGACCATATAATTTGCGAAATGCTGACTTTAAATGAGACTGTTGAAACCCTTGTACCATCAACTTGTTTGTCAGTTGGCTGCCTCGATTTAATTGACGATGGAGAAGCTGAAATCATCCCGTTTATCATAAAGTTAAGTTGTTAGTTTGCCGTTAATATCTAATATCAGTAAAATATATATCTAATATCAGTAAAATATCTAAGTATGATTCCGAAGTGGACGACTCTGTGGTGTCTTTTATTTCTAGTTCACAGGGATATATTGAATCGACAAATGAATGAAATTTTTTATCATTGCTATATCACATTTGACATGTATGGTGAAAAAGTGAAGATACCGAGCAGTGACATTAATCTCATAACTCCTAAACTGAAATGTTTTAAGTTTGAAATAAATATTTAACAATTTTATCAATAACAAAACGACGTTCGATTCCGGTCCACACACTGTGTGCCAAGTATGATGTGTATAGTCTCCCTAAAAAGCTTACATTAGAATTAAGAAGTATTAGAAGTTTTTTTTTAGATGATAACTTCTAAACTATGGTCCAGTTTATGGTAGCGTTGGCAAGGAGGTACGCTACACCAGAGAAATTTGACGTAGCTGAAGAGTGGAGGATATGTACAACAATATTTTGAAGTTGAAAATTTTCAAATTTACTTTATTTTGTCAAAAAATACAATTTTAGTGGAAGGTAATCTGAAAAAAAAATTAAAACCCCTGCTGGACTCGAACCTGCGACCTACATGTCAGCAATCGGCATTCTTTTTTTTTTTTTTTTTTTTTTTTTAATCGGCATTCTAACCTACTGAGCTACTCGGCTAGGTATTTAAATTGAAAAGGAAAAGTCAAATATTGCTGGTATCGATTTTTTCATCCATTTTTAAAAGGAAGTCAGCCATTATGACGATGTAGAGTACTACCTTAAGACATTGAACTCTAAATAACAAATTAACCATTACATAATTCTGGCCCAGATGAGTTTCGGTAATGGCCGCAATCCCAACCAAATGATAGCGGCACATGGCTGTTCATTATTGAGTATTGGCCTAGATGAATGTTTCTTTAGTAAAATGGAGAACGGAAGATGGACATACAAATATACCAGCAAAAGTACATGTAGTTTATTTACTATATTGAAATGGGTGAAAGGTTTTTAAAGATTTCTTGCAGTTTTCACTACCGATCGTGGTAGCTTAGTGGTAGAACGTTCGTTCCGTGAGTTCGAGTCCTGCTTGTGCCATGGCTACGTGAAAGGTGAAGATAACGAACATTGATCAATCTCATAACTCCTATGCGGAATACAAAATGAAGATATGGGCAAACACGGACCCCCGGTGGGATCAAGTGACTAAGAGGAGTAATCATCCCCTGTCGACCGGTCACACTCGCCTTACCAAACGCTCAGGAATCACGGGTCTTTCGGATATGACCCCAAACATTTTACACTATACCATTTCATTGGCCGTGTTGTTAGGTCCTCCGAGTCATAATCCATGTGTTTCACAGTTCTAATAAAGGCATCCAAGCTCATAATAACTATTACCATATTTATATGTAGGTCAATGATTGCATTTTCATATGCTCCATATAGCCACCCCCTGGGGATTAGGGCCTGGAGGCTGAAACTCCAACGCAGGAATGACAATTTCCGTACAGACCTCTATGCACCCAATTTATGTGATAAATGCATAATTCTAAACAACAAGATATAATTTCAAGCATTTCCACTATCTGAGCAAAGATTACTGCCCTAGTAGCAAAGCCCTTACCAAATATTCAGTTAGAAGTCACGAATATTTTATATTTTATAAAAGAAATAATTGCATTTTATGCGATATTATACATTTATTGCATGATAGTGAGGGAGATATGAATATTTATTCTTCCAAGAAAAATCATATTCCCCGAGGGCAACGCCCGAGGGGAATATGATTTTTCTTGGGTGAATAAATATTCATATCCCCGAACATTCATGCAATAAATTGTTTATTATACCGAAACAAAGCAAGACTACAAAAATGTATTTGAAATTGGAGTCCGCTCAGCTATCAGTAACACCGCGCTGTCAACGTATTAGAATGTAAAAACAACGAGTTACAGTTATATGATAACCTGTTTTTGTATTTCCATTCTCCATGAATGCTGATTTACTTGCTTGTTTTTTCTATCAACCAAAACCAAGCAATTTAATTGTATATCAGAGACCCGCATGTTTTGTGCCTTACGAACTATCAAAGTACAATGACTCGGACTCATTGTGACGTCACAATAGAATTCGTTTACCTTGACGTTAAATTTATGGAAATGCACGAGGCTGCATGCATGTTGTTGTCTGCGTCATTCGGAACACTCGGGTTTGTTCATTTAACTGGACACGAAAGGGAAACACGAGATATCCGAAGGGGTGGAACACGAAGTTTTGCAAACTTCAGCCAGAGTTCGTTTGCTCGCAAACCAATCTCTTCCAGTTAGGCATTATGGGATAGCGAATTCTTATACCGCGTATACTGTGTGACGTCACTGTAGAATGACGAAAAAACCATAACGTCAAACGTAAACAGTTCAAAACAAGAACGTAAACATTAAACACTATAATTTGAACAGAGTATCCGTACCTTTTAATGATCTTTTGATAATTTTATGTTTAAAATAAAATCCATACTTTTATATTAATGCTCTTATTGTCAATATTTTCAAGCTTTTAACTACAAACTACTTCTTTATTGTTATTTGCCCGCGTGATAATCGCGGACTCACAATATACAAATCTGTATATTGTGCTGCGTCACATAGGAGAGGTCTGTACGTAGGTGACGTAATGAGGCCTCGACGGGGAGTTTGGAAGTTTTGTTGCAGGGCAAACACGACGGTCACGTGACCTTCTCGGCCAATCAGATTTTGTTTTACTAGTGATTCTTTATATGAGGTATAATAATATGAATTCCCGCACTAGCACCAAAAACCGACTGACTCGGGGATCATGATGAATTTCACAATTGACCATTAACTTCTACAAGCAATACAAAATAGATAGTTGAGCAAACACGGACCCCTGGACACACAAGAGGTGGGATCAGCTGGTGCCTAGGAGGAGTAAGCATCCCCTGTCGACCTGCAGCACATTCTAAGTAATAGCATTCTGTTTAGTCGTATAGTGCTAGAGCCCAGCGAAGAGTCGACCAAAAAATAATAGGCATTTTTCCGAATTTATTTCTTTATATCTTGGGAAGTATACGGAATTTCGGGATGAACTTTGGTAGTATTGTAGATTGATTACGTTTGAATATATCAGAATACAGAGTAGAAACTTATATCATTTGGTTTATTGTTTTTACATCAGCTAACTTGGGTACCCTATATTTATTGTTGTTCATATCTTACAATGGGCAGATTTTGAAATGAAAATGGCAGTCAAGTTTGTGAGCATCAATATTTTGTTGCCAAATTTTCATCATTGGATTAAAGTATTATATTATTGCATTAAGACGTTATTATTTAGACCAGATTATGCCCCTTGTGGAACTCTTAAATCTGGGGTTAAAGGTAAAAGTTACAAATATTTCATATCGACTGGACCTAAGTATCATTACAGCTTTAGCAATAATTATAGGTTATAGACTTTGTATGGGAAAATATGACGACCGAGTTTTTTGGCGCGTAGACGGACCGAGCTTGCGAGGTCCGTTCGCGACAAAAAACGAGGTCGTCATATTTCCCATACAAAGTCTATAACCTTTTTATTATATACTTTCAATTTCATTTAGAAACTAACAATAATTTTATTTTTAACAATAACTTTATCGGTTTAACTGAGTAAAAGATGAAAAACACGAAAAATTTGAAAATTAACGGCGTAGAAATTTGATTGTGACGTAATGTTTGCGGGCCGGAATGTTTCCGGGCATATATCGTGTGATATATGCCCGCAAACTTTTAAAGAAAAAAGAAGAGATGAAATTGAAAGTATATAATAAGACTTTTAATGAAATATTAGCATGTTTCAAAATTTTAAAATTCTGATTCAAAAAGCAAGTTTATTTCAACCTTGAATGCTAAGTTTCCGTTAAAATAACTGCCTATGGTCCACGTTTTGCAGCCTCTTTTTAAAGGACAGTTGCTTGTTATTTCCTCTCTAAGTTGCGAAGCGAGCGCCCTATTGCCCGTGGGCTACAGCGACCGTTGCAATGTTGCACATAAATATTTCATGACGAGACAAAATTGACTAATACCCAGGATCAATCAAGCGGTCTATGTCAGCAGCTCCATTCATGACAGTTTAAAACACATGAAGTATTTAGAACCATACCTTATTCTATGTAAAGGATCAGGAAGAAGGCTAAGCCAATTTAAACCCTCCTCCTTGAACAATGTCAAACATATGGATATATATATACATATATATATATATATATATAGAGAGAGAGAGAGAGAGAGAGAGAGAGAGAGAGAGAGAGAGAGAGAGAGAGAGAGAGAGAGAGAGAGAGAGAGAGAGAGAGACAAGATGTGTATGTTAAACACCTGATTGTGGTTGCATATAGTTGTGGTAAATTTAATTGACCTTGGCTTTGATAAATGAACTTGATTTTTGACATTCATATACCTTTGACTGATTACTGCATCACGAATGCAGAGTGGATCCGGGTTAGAATAGGTCCTCAATATCTTCTTGCTTGTCGTAAGAAGCTACTAAATGAAGGGGAGGGTCCTACGAATGAGATCGGAAAAACTGAGGTCCCCTTGTCACATCAGGTGTGGCAAGATAAAGATTCCTCCCTGCTCAAAGACCGTAAGCGGCCCGAGCATAGACCTAAATTTTTCAGCCCTTCACCGGTAATGGTGACATCGACGTCCCCTCCATCCGAGTGAAAAATCCTCGAGCGGAACATTAAACAAGTTTGAAAAGATGACATACAAATCTTTCAATGTCCCAGCTGCAAAATACCGCATAACAGTTTGTCACTTTTCATGAATGCATTGCAGTTTGTGCTTCTGTATCTAAAAAGGCATAGAACATTGAAGAAGGTGCTAGAAAAGATTTTCAATAGGATTTATGTATCAACATGTTTGTTGAATACTTTGACCTTAACGCTGACCCACACAACATTGCGGAATGAGTACATTACACGTGTATTTGTGCACACAACATTGCGGAATGAGTACATTACACGTGTATTTGTGCACACAACATTGCGGAATGAGTACATTATACGTGTATTTGTGCACACAACATTGCGGAATGAGTACATTACACGTGTATTTGTGCACACAACATTGCGGAATGAGTACATTATACGTGTATTTGTGCACACAACATTGCGGAATGAGTACATTATACGTGTATTTGTGCACACAACATTGCGGAATGAGTACATTATACGTGTATTTGTGCACACAACATTGCGGAATGAGTACATTATACGTGTATTTGTGCACACAACATTGCGGAATCAGTACATTATACGTGTATTTGTGCACACAACATTGCGGAATCAGTACATTACACGTGTATTTGTGCACACAACATTGCGGAATGAGTACATTACACGTGTATTTGTGCACACAACATTGCGGAATCAGTACATTATACGTGTATTTGTGCACACAACATTGCGGAATCAGTACATTATACGTGTATTTGTGCACACAACATTGCGGAATGAGTACATTATACGTGTATTTGTGCACACAACATTGCGGAATGAGTACATTATACGTGTATTTGTGCACACAACATTGCGGAATGAGTACATTATACGTGTATTTGTGCACACAACATTGCGGAATGAGTACATTATACGTGTATTTGTGGGTAAAATTAAGCTTGCACTGTCGTTGTAGGAGTATAATTTAGAACTGTTTACGAACTTCTTTCGTTTGAATTCCAGCGCTGGCAACAGTTCTTACAGATTTACATGTTATAGACTGAAGAGCAAACGAATGGGTTTACGCACTAACATTCTGAGAGTATAATGTACGAGTGTTTACAAATTTAATCGACTTCCGTGCATTTTGTTGACTATTTCTATTGATTTGGTCAAAGTACAAGCTCGTGCACCCTTCTGCATTCCGACTATTGCTTGACACACGTTGGACCCAGATATCATCTCTAAGCTGATGTGAACAGGATTAACAAGTCAAAATAAGTAAAGTGTAATTGAGGTATTTTAAAATGGATTAGGACATGAAAATTTAGCTATTGACAAATAGGTCTGATGTGTATGCTCAACGGTGACGCATTTTCAAGTAGCTACGCAATAGGGTTATATACCTTTTTGATGCAGGACCCCGAAGAAAATAAATGTTTTGACTGAATATTTTTGATAATCCACGGATAGAAATCAAATAATACAGGAATCCTATTTCCATCACAAATACGCTATGTATTGTATGGTTCAGCTATCATTTTCAAGGAACAATGTGACAATGGTTGTGTGGAGACTTAAATGTCGCGTGCATATGTCCTAAGCGATGGCAAATACGTATAATATTGGATTACTGCATACACACTATTCGTCAAATTGTGCAGCATGATGTACTTGCATTTTATCGACATATTGAAAGTGACAAATTAAGAACTGTTTAGTGTGGGGTTAAGGTGATGATGATTACAAGTTTATTAAATTCCTCTTTTGTCGTGCAAGGCAACATAAAACTGCACCAGGTTCTGCAGAGGACGCACCCACCTGTTGTATAATTACCGAGTGCAACTCCCCACTTCAGTTTCTTTTTACATTTACAAAATGATGAATTTGAGGAATAGTTGTGGTTTATGCACTTAAGGGTTATAGGTGTAATGTAATTTATATTAGTTAATAAAATTATTAATGACCTTTACTGGAATGTTTTTTTTAATTATCCAACGATATCAAAGGATTGGTTTAAGTAATATTGAGTGAATTTACTTGAAAGCATATTTGCAAAATCGCATTCATTAGCTGAATCAGTCCTACAAATATTATTTCATATCCTTTTTTTAAATAAACTGTAGAATTACAACTTTCTCGGTTTGTGGCATATGCCCTGTTTAATTTTTTTTCTTCGTAAGTTTATTCAAACCCCTAAACTAAGCTAGCATTGTTACCCTCAACACAATCTCGGCATTGATAAAGATCGCTAATATATATGAAGGATTATAGATATCTTTCACATAGATCCTTGCTACTAATTCGTAGTCAACCAAACTATCCCCGTCAACGACAAAATGCTAGGCACCAGGTGTTAAAAGTAGGTTTCACCCATTCATAAATCTCACAAAACTCAATATATACCCACGGTCCAAAAACTGTCACAAAATTGAATGAAATCCCGAACAATAACGTCGAGATCAAAGTTCTTATCTAGGGCCTTCCAGCGGTCTTGATTGTGTACCCGTGCAACGTGCATAATATTAAGAGTACAGTATGTGAATTTCGTTCGACAACAAGCAAGAGAGATATTGTGTTTGTGTTATGATATAGAAAATAATTATATCCGTGGGTCTTTAAATCAAGCTATCAGTCTCCGTCGCCTTTTATTGAATTTTTCATCGAGACTGATAAATTATACGTAACAATAAAACTTCATAGAAACCAGAACGGCATATACTTATTTTTGTCAGAAGGTTTTTGAATATTTTGACAATATTATAAAGTTTAGGTTAAACAGAGCATTGCAGGTGACCAGGGGTGTCGTAGTAAACAAGCAAACTGTTAAAGTACAACAAAGCGAAAGTACTTAGTGATACCGTGATGCTGGCCCGGCTTTGGTCACCATCGGCTCCGGAGAAATTATAGCACTTGACACTTAAACATTAATCTCCATCAGAACAGGTTTTTTTTTTTAACCCGTTAGAACCGTAACAAAACGACTGAAGCTGTGGCTCCAAGTGTTACTGGTTCTTGGTTTTATTAATTTTCCATCAAACTCGGGGCGCCCAACTTCTTCCTCAGCTTAAAACCCCCATTGTAAATACATCACTCAAAATCGTAAAAACTGCAGGTCCGCAGAAGACACTGTCGTTCTGGTTGCTATTGGCTAAATGTATGATAATGGGTTAATGATGACCTGACATGTAAGATGTCACTTTGTTGACCTGTGGGCAGAGCGACTCGAGAGCAGTTAGGTCATGGCTAGTTGGGAACAATTTTGAGAATTTATAATAATTTAGGTTATGAGGGAGATTCTTGTAGTCTCTTATTTTTTGCATGTGACCCCGAAACTATAAGGACTGTAATATTTGTAATTTAATTAATTAAATCACACTAAATTTCACAATTTGTGAGAATTACATGTTCATTTGCAAAAAATTGTATAGTTTATGTGTACAATTTTGAAACAAACACTATATTGATATAATACATGTACTAGTGCACTGCAATTGTTAGCTCACTCCAGCCGGAAGCTTGGGTGAGTTTTTCCTGATCGAGATTTGACCGTCGTCTGTCTGTCAACTTTTCACACTTTCGACTCAAGAACAACTGGCTTAATTTCAACCATATTTACAACAAAAACATCCTTGAATAAGTGGAATTCAATTTTATGAAATGAAGGGTCTTACGTCTTTCAACGTGGACACAATTGAGGAAAAGTGAAAATAAATTAAAGGATCTTCTCAACCACTGAACCGGAAAAATTAAAAACGTTTGTGAAAGATTCCTTACATACCGACAAGCAAAATGAACCGCAACGCCAATATACACATTCCAAGCAATTCATGGTTGAATGAACGCCGTCACTACGCATTATCGTGTCCGCGAGACATCAATATATACCCTGATTAGCACGTGCACGGATACACGCAATAGCATTTCATGAATCTCAGACCCGTTAGATATCTGGCAAGAATAGTTCTAAAATGTATATCATATTGCGTAACTATACACGCAACGGGGCAGCGCAGTTACAGTCATCCCCAGAACACCGGCAAGAGCTCTGAATGTCCACAAAAGCACAATATATAGTCTCTACAAACGCCTTAGACTGACTGATACAACTGCCGAACGCCCTCCAACTGGCCACTCAGAGGTTACAATACCTCGTCAGGACAGTTTCATGTGGTTTCAGCATTTCCACAGGTGATTTGGAACTGCAAGTTCCACAGACGCAACCAAGAAAATGACGAGATACATATAATGTACAGAGGCGTCTCCCCTCCTTTGGTATCAAGTCGCGTCGCGTTGCTGTGGAAATGTCTTTTGGTCGTCATTGACGTGACGTCAGACTCAATTGGTTGCGGCGACACTGTCCAAATGTGCTTCCTGCATTGGATGGAGCCATGTACTCTTCTCTGACGATTTACCGCTTAGATGTTTCCACGTCACAGTGAACCTATACAGATATAGCATCTATATAAACATGGTCAAACGTGACACCTTTGGTGATGGGAGTATTATGGTGTGGGATCTGACGTTGCCGGAAAACCCGCTTTGTCATCATTGAAGGGATTGACAGCTCAGCAGTATATTGACACTGTTCTGCAACCTGTCATCGTGCCGTTTGTCATCCAGTGCCAGTACAACTTAATTTTTCTACAAGACAATGCTTCATATCGTATGACGCAAGGTGCTATCTTCACCCAAAACAATGTTAACATGTTACCTTGGCCTCCATACAGCCCCTGTCTCTTGCCAATAGAGCATGTGTGGACATAGCAGATCAACATATTCGAACGCATCCAAATCCACCAAAGTTTCTACCCGCTTTGCGAAGAGTGGCACAAATAAACCATGTAACGAACTCTGCATCGTAGAATTAGAGCAACAAAAATTACAAAGGGGGCGACTAAGTGGGGCGGTCCTTCGGATGAGACTGCAAAAACCGAGGTCCTGTGTCACAACAGGTGTGACACGATAAAGATCCCGCCTGCTCAAAGGCCGTAAGCGCCGAGCATAGGCCTTAATTTTGCAGTCCTTCACCGGTAGTGGTGAGGTCTCCATATGAGTGAAAAATTCTCGAGAGGGACGTTAAACATTATTCTATCAATCTCGGAAACCACGTGGTACATGTCAGACTGATATATAACTGTACATATCCTATTGTACTGTAGATTTAAGTTTGTTCATAACATGACCCTTGGGGCTGAGATTGTGTTACAATAAGGGTCAAAATTTTATGTAGGATTATACAGATATACGTATGTACATGTATATGTGACACTGATATACAAGCTTTCTCATGTAGTAAAGATTCAAGTTTGTTGATACCACGACCCCGGGGTCAGTGTGGGGCTATGAAAGGGTTTAAAGATTTATTGAGGAATATCTAGGAATTCCTCTCAACAACCACAAGGGTACAATTTCCAGCTCATCTGACCTCTCTCGCGTGTTAACTTTTTACATGGGCCATTTCAACTCTGCTAACCACAAAGCATACTTGTTGTTAAAATCTTCCAATTCATGTGCAAGCATCCCCATGTAGTACAGATTCATGTTTGTTTATGCCATGACTCCTGGGTGTAAAGTGGACTCACCTGTAATCTAACGTTCCTTAGACGAATTTGACTCCAGTTTTTGGCACTTTATTTTCCCCTAAAATAGCTCTTACAAGTTTATTATTTCGGATTTCAAAAATTTCGGTTGAGCATCACTGAAAAAACATTATTTGTCGAAATGCGCATCTGGTGCATCAAAATTGGTACCGTATAAGTTTTACATTCAAATAGGAATATAACCGGAAGGTCGTAGTTCGAATCCCGGCCGTGACAGACCCAAGTCGTTCAAACGGGTAGTGACAGTTCCATCGTCGAACGCTCGTCATCAGGTGTGAATGTCACGGGTCCTCGGAGATGACCTTAAAAACGGATATCCCGTGTCACAGTAAGTCTGGCACGCTAACGAACCCTCACTGCTCAATGGCTGTAAGCGCCGAGCATAGGTCTAAAATTTAAGTCCTTCACCGGTATTGGTGACGTTTCCATCTGAGTGAAAAATTCTCGAGAGGGACGTTAAACAAGATTCAATCAATCTAATAGGAATATTGGAAAATATCTTAATCTTTTTTAAAAAACACTATGGTACAGTGTGTCAAACTAATAATTATTCAAGTTTGTTCTCACCACGCTCTGTGTGGCAACATAACTGGGATTAACTGCTCAGGTGAGCATTCTAGCTCATGGGTCTCGTGTTGAATTCACTACTACCCGCATTTAGATTTAAGAATTAAAAGATACAGAGTTCAAATGATTAGACGAGTCAGTATGAATGTCAACAATATCGCTTAATTTTAACGGCGAAAAACGAATTGAAATCGACTAAGAATTAAGTTAAAAAAGACAGATCCTTGACGAGATAAAAATGCACAACGTCTTGTGCAATCTGGGAATTTACTTCCGGGAAATACGTATGCTATATAGTTCAAGGTCTTTGTGTAATTAATGTCTGCAAATTGCCTTGTAATTTACTGGCCAGTGACTTAAAAAAAACTAATTAATTACACAGAAAAACCTATTTTACTTCCACTAGAATATCGTGGATTTATTAAGCTTAAATGAAAAAAAATTATGCATATTACTACCTACTGTAATATTCAATTTCTATTGATGATGAACATCCTAGACGTTTTTGTTGCAGTCTTGGTCAATAGCGCTGATTATTAGTTGTAAAATGGCATACGTTCATTTCCTTATTATCGTGTGAATGCACTTTTATGTCCCCCAAGATCGAAGATAGGAAGAAATATTGTTTAGGGTTGTCTTTCTCTTTAACAGTCAGCAACTTTATCCTTGGTCATAAGTTATAACCTATAAAAGACAGGGACTTGATATTGCTGACTTGAAAGGTTAGGAACCCATTGCGGTAGTCTAGTGGTTAGGATGTTTACGTCGCAGCCCAGAGACCTGAGTTCGAGTCTCGATCCTGCCGCCGTGTCAAATCTTCTAACATAGGTAGTGACTGTTCATTTGTTTTTTTTGGTAAATGTGTGATGGTTGTTTTTTTTTTTTATTAAATAACTTTTTATACAATAAAACCAATCTGTCCACGAACGCTAAACATAGAAAAGCTTACATAACATTTTTTAATTCTATAATTTATTTGTGTATTTGAGAAGCCTTAATTGAAAATGTTGGTATGAGTTGTGTAGATATGTTACTGCGACGTCTTGCATACGTCACGTGACTTTAACCCAAAACAAATGAGGGTAAACCATGTAGCCCAAACTTTGGGTTTTTGAACTAATTTTGTCTGATGCACGTGTTTCCATTAGAGCTCGCTCCCTTCGGGCCGCTCGCTGCGCTCGCTATAAGGTATTAAATAGTTTTATAATCACAACTATCCCGGGCCATCGAATTGACAATGAAGCAACTATTATGCCTGTAATGGGGGTATACATATAGAAAGATACATCATACTGTAATTGAGCCAATGTCATTTAAGTAAAGTGCCATAAAATAACTACGTTGAACAAAGTGAATACAAACTAATGAATAGAAATAGTTGACCAGGGATTTCACTAAACATTACAAATAGTGATGAGTATATATGTATACAAGATGGCTCCCTTAGTCCATGTCTATGCTTTATGTCCCGGCTCCCTTAGTCCATGTCTATGCTTTATGTCCCTGTAATAGGAGATTCGGGGACATAGTGTTTGGTATGTCCGTCTGTCTTAAAATTATTTAACCTTGACGATAACTTTTGAATGGATGATGATATGGCCTTCATATTTCGCAGGTTTATTTCCTTTGAGAAGACCTTTCTCTTGTTTCTAAAATGTGTGACCTTATGACTTTGACATTTGGCCGTAGGGGGGCATCACAAACACATCATGTTAAAAGAATAATAATAAAGTTTAAACATGATGTTATAAAGCCTCAACACACCAAATAACATTATGATCAAATTTATAAAGTAGTTGTTTACAAAATTGATGAAAGAGTTAAAACCCGACAAACCGGAAGTCGCCCTCTTTTTCAAGTTGAAAGTTAAGTCAGCATTGAAATTATTTTCATTTCTTTCATTGAAAATTGCGATAATTGACATTAAAGAACAATTGTTGTATACTCCAACCTAATGCGTTTTTAAACTTTTAAATCGGGTTTTGATGAAGGAATTTGTCTACATGTGTGGATATGTATGAGGAAGGAATTTTGTCTACTTTTGTGGATTTGTACGGTGAGGAATTTGTCTAATTTTGTGGATTTGAACGGGGAAGGTATTGGTCTACATGTGTGGATTTAGACAGGGAGGAATTTGTCTACTTTTGTGGATTTGTACGGGGAGGAATTTGTCTACATGTGTGGATTTGTACGGGAAGGAATGTGTCTACTTTTGTGGATTTGTACGGGGAAGAATTTGTCTACATGTGTGGATTTGTACGGGGAGGAAGTTGTCTACATATGTGGATTTAAACGGGAAAGAATGTGTCTGCATTTGTGGATTTGTACGGGGAATGAATGTGTCTACTTTTGTGGATTTGTACGGGGAAGGAATTTGTCTACTTTTGTGGATTTGTACGGGGGGATTTGTCTAGTTTTATGGATTTGTACAGGGAAGGAATGTGTCTCCATTTGTGGATTTGTACGGGGTGGGAATATGTCTACTCTTTAGGATTTGTACGGGGTGGGAATTTCTCTACTCTTGTGGATTTGTACGGGGAAGGAATGCGTCTACTTTTGTGGATTTGTACGGGGAGGAATTTGTCTACATTTGTGGATTTGTACGGGGAAGGAATGTGTCTACATTTGCGGATTTGTACGGGGAAGGAATATGTCTACTTTTGTGGATTTGTACAGGGTGGGAATGTGTCTACTTTTGTGAATTAGTACGGGGAAAGAATGTGTCTACATTTATGGATTTGTACGGGGAAGGAATTTTGTCTACTTTTGTGGATTTGTACGGGGTGGGAATGGGAATGTGTCTACTTTTGTGGATTTGTACGGGGTGGGAATGGGAATGTGTCTACTTTTGTGGAATTGTACGGGTTGGGAATGGGAATGTGTCTACTTTTGTGGATTTGTACGGGAGAGAGATGTGTCTACTTTTGTGGATTTGTACGGGAGAGAGATGTGTCTACTGTTGTGGATTTGTACGGGAGAGATATGTGTCTACTGTTGTGGATTTGTACGGGAGAGAGATGTGTCTACTTTTGTGGATTTGTACGGGAGAGAGATGTGTCTACTTTTGTGGATTTGTACGGGAGAGAGATGTGTCTACTGTTGTGGATTTGTACGGGAGAGAGATGTGTCTGTACAGGGTGGTGTGATCCTCTGTTATCTTTCTCTCCCCATCTGCATTTTTAAAAGTATTCCATATTCCAGACGAATATTATAACATGGTAATTTCTTTCATAAATATATGAATTTTTAAAATAATTTAAGTGCAAACAGGACAAATTTTGCAATCAAATGCGATCCATAATATTGGGTAATAATAATATCATGCCATGATTTAAATTAGCAAAATACCGGAAACGCGTAAATGCAAGAAGATCTAGGTAGCTCATCTAGTTTTACAAGAAGCAACTGGTCCTTCGTGTTTCTTTGATTTTGTACTGTGTCGTACATGTACAGTTATAAAAACATACTTTTAAAATTCATCGATGCTCATTCTGGATTGAACTGCCTTAATCAAGGAAAACAGCTGACGTGCTGCTGTAACGAACAAATCTGATGTAACAGAATCTACATCATGCAAGTTTCCTACCTGGTAAATGACATACATTTATAATGACATACATTTATAAATCTTTCAACATGCGTACAGATCTTATCAAGATAAGTATCACAAAATGCGAGTTTGTGAGTTTAATCTTAATTTGTATGGTTTAGTATCTGATATCAGTGTCATACTATTAAAAAAAAACTGCATATATTGTTATTTATTAAGAACGTATAATACAGTTTATGATATCCTGCTTTTGACGGGCATTATTCTACTTAGATATTTAATTCAGTTCCCCCATGTTAACACGAGCCTCAAAATAATTCAGGAGCTAATCCCGAGCCCGACCTTTTTTTAATTCTGTCATTCCTTTCCATGCCTACTTCTTGTTTATTGCAGAAAAATGTTTCATAAATTCACAATTTTATTCCACCTGTCTCATGAGCACAAAAGACCGTTCTAAATGGCTACAGCATTAAACGGTAATAAAACGCAGTTTTTATGAAGTGCTGCATTTTCTCGTACACGGTAGCTGTAAAGGGACACTCTTCTCTTGTCTTGTCTCACTTTCATCAAATGTTCGGGATATGCAGCTCGATAGTTAAAGTAAATGCAAATTGACCATTCAGTGTTATGTTACAGTTTTGAAAAAAGATATCAGAACAATAATTAACACTTAAAGTGTATATTATCGCAATGTGTCTTAAATTTCCATCAACACAAAAAGGTGCATCGTTCAATGCACACATTCCCCTGTGATCTGCATAATAAATGGGCAAGTTCTTGTCTAAAATTCCCCCACACAAGTCTCTAAAAGGCTTTCTAGTCCGATTTAACCAAAGGAATTTATCAAGTAGATGACAATTTTTTTGGTAACTGCATAACATGTTTGCATTTTGTGTATTTGATGTTTTTATCATTACAGCGATTTGTTAATCCAAGAAATAATTTGAATTTTTGTGATCTATATATCCCACTTCAAAAGTAATCCAATGTGTTTTTTAATTTATATCCCCCCATTAATTATTGTTTAAAATCATTACGTAAATAAAAAAATATATAATGGAGAAAGAATATAACGGGCATGTTTTTTTAACGTTAATAAATCTTCTCTAGCTAGAACTTTACATCGATAATGTATTGTCACACTTTAAGATGGATGTTGTTCCAATATTCTTAAAATGACTTCATTAGATGTAACAAAAATCCAGTTGCTTTCATAATAAACTGTCCAGACTATTAAATGTTGACACGGATTATAAAATACACGGGAGGATCAGCGAAGGTTTAGTTTTGTTGACATTTCACGAAAAAAGTCATTTTAC
This sequence comes from Ostrea edulis, assembly GCF_947568905.1. Lineage (NCBI taxonomy): Eukaryota > Metazoa > Mollusca > Bivalvia > Ostreida > Ostreidae > Ostrea > Ostrea edulis. The sequence goes on along the minus strand of NC_079172.1, from coordinate 4,466,039 downwards.
CTTGTCATCGTTGTGTAAGATCCAGAGATTAAAACGTATTTTCAGCGAGTAAATTAACGCTTTGACGTTTTGACAGTTCTAATTAACCGTTAGTTTGTAATATAATTACACTCTGCTGTGTCACATCAAACTTACAGCATTGTTCATTACGTCAATTTACTGAGAGTTCTGTTCTCATAACACTTCGGGTCTCTGATCTGACAACAAACATTTATGAATATACGCGCTGTAAATTTATATAGAAAAACTTTAGCCAACTTTACACCAAAGCTCCCGAGATCAGAAAAGGATAGTAAGGACCCAATCCGTGGAATGTATGCATTGTATGACATTGCTGAACAGGATAAAATATTACATGTTTTTTATTATTTTTTTTTTCATTTAGAAATGAAAGATTTGTTCAACGATTCTAAGAAATTTCCAATCAAATGAATGAACAGTTAAGTCAAAACAGAACGAATACAAAGCTTGTCCATATCATATACTTATATACGTTTGGAAGGGAACGTTGCATCCCCTTCCAAACTTAGGAGTATGTAATATGGACAAGCTTTGCTTAAGCAGTTTTTTAGTCATGGTCATAGAATTAGTAAGAAATACTACTGTTCTGAATGATATCTTAAACACTACAGGAGCTTGACGCTTCCCATGAAGAGTTTCCGGCTTACAATGATGACTCCACTTATTTTGGGGTAAAAGGACAAGGTTGCTTAATTTTATGGAATGGTTTCCAGACGAAGGGTCAAGAGATCAAGGTTATATATGATCATAATAATAAAGTATTTATTTCTAGGTGATTTTTCAAATACTATTGTTGCTGTAGCGCAGTGAGCTTCACAAAAAAAGAATACATGTAATAATAGAGGAATAGCTCCCATTGTTTGGAGCTTACCTTCAATGTCACTAGCCCATATGTATTAAGAACTGATTTCTAGGTATCTCAAATGCTATGTATTTGCGCTTTGACAATAGAACTTACATGGAGAGTCTCAATAACATAAGAATAACCCCTATAGTATTGGGGTCAAAAGGTAAAGGTCACCGGTCATACTCCACAAAAGAATCTTCGTTCAGTGTTAACTTTTCCAGGTGTTACCCCAGCACGATTTGGAGCATATAAAAATTCTGCGCGTTTTAATAGTACATCTTCTCATGAAAACTGTCTATCTAGTTAGTAAATGTTTTACAAATTTCTCAATGATTGCAGAAGATACAATGAAGTGGGTGTTCTGGAGTTACACCCCCTCCCCACATGCACATTGGTTAGAAAATCCTAACTTTTAGAAAGGCTACTGAGTATCATAACGAGGGACTGTTACATGTATCAACTCTTGTGTGGGAGAAAATATCCATAAATGAGGCACAACCCCATTTTGGATATGTAGAATATCAGAATTTAAATTCGTCTCTAGACGTTGAAAATGAAGAGTAATAATATGTAAACTTTATTTACTTTTACACTTAAAAATTGTGAGGGGGGTGTGACTCAATAAACTTGATCTGTTACTGGACGTTGTATATATGTATGTACAGGACGTCTCTAAGGCTTACAAACTGCGTTTACGCTTAATATCAATGCTCTCATTTTGTATTCTAAACTAACATTGTAATTCTATAATATATCACCTTTGCTCGCACTTGCGAGGTGCGAGGGTTGAAAGTCAAAGTATAATTTAATCATGATACATAATTTCACAAAATTTACTTGTTTATATCTCATGCAGAACAAGAAGGCTCAGATAACCTCTCATTTAATTTATAGAGCGGTGTCGTATTGTAAAGTTTTAACTTACCAGGTGGCAGGAAATACAAAATTTACAATATGATAACTTACAATATGACGACGGAATGATTATAGGCATTTTGACTTGTTACTTCTCAGCTTTCTACAATTTACAAGCATACCGAGTACATGCTAATTACACAGTATTATCAATAATATATATTGTTTCGATTATTACATCTTAATTAGAAGATACAATGTTAAATATATACATTTGCCAATGTACTTCCTTATTTGACAATACTAATGAAATTGACATTCAATTTCTTGTAACAGGAAGTCAGTCACGTGATCAGTCTTTCTTGCGTATGAATACAATCACCACTTCAAAAGTCAGGCACTCTCACCTGGCTTCTTGTTTACGCAATGCAGTGGCGGATTTGGAGCCCCCCCCCCCTTCTTGCCACAAATTTAAAAAATAAAAGTAGCGTGAGTAAAATTCCATATTGGCACCCAAAATGGCTGAGTATTTTGGCTAATACTTAACTTTCACATGTGCCCACCTTTCAGAAATCCTAGATCCGCCACTGCAATGACATCATAACAGAAACAAACACATCAGGATATTTATACAGACAAGAATTGCATCAAATACCCCCCCCCCCCCCCAGAAATATTAAATATACATGTACCGTTCAGTTGTTTCATTTTAAACAGTTTTAAATACCGTCTGCAACTATGCCTAAACTGCAACTTCTGCAACATGGCAAATTCATAAGATAACTTTGATATTGGAAGTGAAAAAATGGAGGCAGGGTTATAAGCCTCTTTACTTTATGATGATGATAACCTGTTGTTTCCGGGTAACTGCCATCACGGATGACTCGGCATGAGCGAGGCTGGTTTCGAGGCTCGAAAAAGTATGTTCATGTAATGGTACCGCTGCGAGTCTTCATTAGAATCCTACAACAGAAATCTCTCAAGTGAACAAAAATTCTGTCAGTTTGTTTTTATTTTCTCTTACAAACACTGAAGAAACAACCTACCTGCACTTTGTCTGAATCTGTCCTACTGTCTCCGAGCGTCTCCTAAATGACTACAACCACGAGTTCTAACGATGAACATGATATTGTTTTCTTCCAAAAACCTAACTAAGAGCTTAACGTTAACTTGACCCATCTATCCTACATCGATTCTCAGATCCTTTGAATTTCTGTCGAAATCTGTGTTCAACAATTGCTTTTGCAACTTAGTAGGCAACCACACAGCCATAATATCTCTGATCGCAACCAAAGCACATCACGGATGTAGTTTACTCCGCTCTTCCTGTCTTCAATTCAGTTGACTTTACGCTGTAAATTACTTTATTTTACATCTGTTTCGTCTTTTTTAAAATTAATTTTCTTAATTAAATATCTATATCCTATATTATCTTAGATATTGATACTAATTATTTATTCGATAAAAATCTAACGAACTATATTATGTGCTGTGCGATCGTTATTTCGGTCATCTGCTACATAATCATGGAAGTTCGGTAAGAACACAAATCAAAATGGAAAATATGAATATAAGAAATAAAATATAATTTTTGAGTATTATTGGGATATGACATGAAGTTCATACGTGATCAAATAAACTATAACGCCCTTCGGGCGTTATTGGATTTGATCACGTGACCAACTTCATGTCATATCCCAATAACACTCATAAATGATATCTATTTCTTAAATGAATATGCTGTAATGTTTGAGTTTCTTTTACTGATACAGACACATACACGCACAGACAGACACGCACAGACAGACATACAGACGGAAAGACAGACACACAGACAGACACACAAGTACAAACATGTACTTATACAAACATATTTTCTGTTTTTTTTAAAAAAGTGTACTTAAAAATTCGTATGTAAAATTAATGTCTTGCTAATTTATTATTTATTACATCAAACAGTTCGAGTTCTACCTTCCTTTTCCTACGTAATTTGCAAACAGTGGTTTGCATACTAACACCAGGAATACGGAAAATAAAAGAACCGGACTTATGAATATCTCCAAATTTTTTTTGACAGAACGCAGAAAACCCAGTAATTAATTATTACTTAATAATCTCTAGCTCCCGGCATTGCCAATCACAGCCCAGTACTGTCACGTGGTGACTTATTACCAATATTAACCTAATTGCCGCAGAGGAAGTGTGATCGCTTTAAGACATATCGACTATTGATACGCTGATACGGATCGACGAGAAGAAAAATCATGTCTAGACTGTGTCTCGTCCTCGGCTTGATTCTAGAAATTGAGAGTTTTCTTTGTTTATATTACCACGCTATCAGATATCAGTTCGAGGACTCTAATCTGGGAAATTGTCTAATATGATCCAGATATACGCAATTAAAAATTATCATTTATGAAAAATTCCAGACTGGTTTTTTGAACTTTCCAATTTAACCAGATCATGGTAAACATTATATAAGTGACTGCAGAACAAAGACCCCTCCTACTGTCAGTGTATTCGTTAGAATAGGGTTGAAAACAAACCAAGTTTAAAGAGTGCATGATTGAAATAATAATTCGAAACCTTGTTGTTTTCAAAACCTAGACACTATTTATCATCAACTGAAATTGTTCTGTATAATTTATAATGTATAATTTAACCATCATGTGTGTGTACTTTGTCGGTATGCGTGTGGGTGGACCGATTTAGGAACGAACCTACAGCGGTGCGGTATGAGGCGCATTACGAAGTAAAATACACGCAGCGGAATTTCATTCATAAAACAATTAGTTCGGGGAAATTCATCAGTTCTCCACAGATCGGCATTAAGGTATATTTAGGCAAATCTCACTATTGACTGATGATAAAGTTCAATTTATGCAGCGATTTTAATTTTTTTTTTTTATATAGACACCTCTGAGCTTTCCTTTCAATTCTATTTAAGGAAGTAGCGACTAGGGGGGAATGAATGGACATTGATATATATCTCCATGAATTTAGCAGTCGCGTGAGTAATAAAAAACCTTTTGAGAGCTAGTAAGGCGCGTCATATTGTTGTAAATTTGAATACAAGAGCACCATACTGTACTTGTAAAAAAAAAAAAAAAATCACAGGAAAATTTAAATTAGCAATTTGTTATAAACTTTCTTTAAAATAAGACTTAAAACAATGTTGAATTTATTTTGGAAAAAAAAGTTTTATCATCTCGCTAAGAGTTACGGAAGGATATTGTACCTTCGTCCTAATGTGCAAGTTTTAAGTCACATTTCTTATCCGATTTTTATCAAACTTGGAGGAATAGTACGTTGCACAACGACCCTGTTTCCTATTTATTTAAATTCATTGGTGAAGGTCAATGCATTTTGAAGGGAACTATGATATTTCCCGAGTACGAACGTTATGCTACATTCAAAACCTACATTTGTCAAACTTTCAGGAATGGTAGGGTGCATGAAGACTTTGGTTGCTACTGGTTTCCAAGGTTACACATAAATAAAATCCTTGTTTACATCATCAAATTACATTTCTTATTAAATTTGTATCAAACTTTAAGAAATGATAATTTGCTTAACCCTCCCCCCCCCCCCCCATGTTTTAAATAATGAAATTGCTGGAGATGATTTTCCAAAATTCCCCGTGTATAAGATTTTGAGTGGTATGCAAGGTGAAGATAACGAACAGTGATCAATCTCATAACTCCTATAAGCAATACAGAATAGGTAGTTGGGCAAACACGGACCCCTGGACACACCAGAGGTGGGATCAGGTGCCTAGGAGGAGTAAGCACCCGCCGTGAGCCCTATATCTTGATCAGGTAAACGGAGTTATCCGCAGTCAAAATCAGTGTGCCAAGAACGGCTTAACAATCGGTATGAAACACGTCAGATAGCATTTGACCCAATGTGAGGTTGTATTGACGAACTAGATCGTTATAACGACCATAGAATTTGCAAAATGCTGACTTCAATCGAGACTGTTGAAACCCCTGTACCATCAACTTGTTTGTCAGTAGCTTGCCTCGATTTAAAAACTGACTATACGCAGAACAAGCTCTTGCATATCGAATCATTTGAGATATATAAACACCATATGCAGGTGATAATGGAATATTGCTACATATATATGGGAAGTTGACGATGAAGAAGCTGAAATCATCCCGTTTGTCATACAGTTGAGTTGTCAGTTTGCCGTTAATGTCTACTTTCAATAAAATATCTAAGTATGAAGCAGAAGTGGACGACTCTGTGGTGTCCTTTATTTCCAGCTCACAGGGATGTATCAAATCGACATATGAATGAAAGCTATTATTGTTAATAGACAAAACGTGGTCGAAATATCTAAATGTCGAATTGAAGGCCACAGCAAGAGATTGTTTCTTCTCGCGTAGAAGTTTTTGAATAAATTCTGCTTCATATGAAAATAGAAACAGGTCAGCTAACAAAGGAGCACAATTTGTGCCCATGGGAATTCCAACAGACTGTTGGAAGACCTGATCACAAAAGACCACGAAGATATTGTCGATGAGGAACTCTAGCATATTTTTTATTTCAACTTCAGAGTACTTGTGCGTGGAATCAGAGTGGTGTTTAACAAAGTATGTTTTTGAATGACTGATCACTGGATATGAATATTTCCGTTTTTGTTAAAGAAGCAACTGTCTATGATGCCAAAAAGCCTAGTCTTTAATTTATCGTGAGGAATGGTCGTGTATAGTGTTGAAAAGTCATAGGTTTTTAAATGTTATTGATTTGGGGAAAATTCTGCGATTTCAAGTTTACTAAAAGTTCTTTAGAATTTTTTAGAATCCACATTTGATTAACACCACTTCTGGCATATGTAGTTGCACAGTAAGTTTGAAGTTTCTCCTTCACAGCTGTTAATATTTTCGTGAGGAGCAAAGATAGGGGCTTGGTAGAGCACTTACTGGATCCACTTACTGGTATCTGATTTCAATGTCTCTTGAAGAGGTGCTATCGCAAATTAGCAGAGTTCAAAGTCTTGCGTTCATGATTTTTGTATGCATTGGTAACTGGTTTCATCACGCTTTAGAAGATAGGGTCGATCGTAGTTACAACATTCACCTCACAACCAGGATATCTCGGGTTCGATTCTTGATACCGACGCCTTGGACATTTAAATCATGCAGCGACTTTCTTCGCCAAGCGCTTGGCAGTCACGAGTCTTGCGGGTGAAGGTCGTGTGTCACGGTAAGTTGATTGATTTTATGTTGTTTAACGTCCCACTCGAGAATATTTCACTCATATGGAGACGTCACCATTGCCGGTGAAGGGCTGCAAAAATCAAGCCTATGCTTGGCGCTTACGTCCTTTGAGCAGGGAAGGATCTTTATCGTGCCACACCTGCTGTGACATGGGACCTTGGTTTTTGAAGTATCATCCGAAGGACCGCCCCATTTAGTCGCCTCTTACGACAAGCAAGGGGTACTGTGGACCTATTCTAACCCGGATCTCCCGGGAGGGGGGATACTGAGGACCTATTCTAACACAGATCCCAAAGAACCTTCACTGCTACTTAACACTGATGACATTTCTGTCAAAGTGAAAAAATCCTCAATGGGACGTAAAACAACATTCAGAGAGACATCAGACAAGAAATGTCTCCTTTGGGAATATGTCATATTGTGAGGGGATACACCGCTTTGAGTTCCTCCTCTTTTAATCGAAATCAGCAATATTTCCTAAGCATTTTGCACACGATTTTGAACTTTATTGAAAGGTAACTGGAAAAAGAAGGCGACTCGGTCTCATTTACATCTAACGTAGATGAGGAAATAAAAGAGGAAACGCAAAGGGGCGATGGTTCGGATTACTGATATTTTTAGAAATGCCTCCCACAAAATACTTTGGTATGCGTGTATTTGCCGAAAATCATTTCCGCATCCTTGCATATTTTTTGTCGTCACGCTCTCAGTGTCATGAAAAATTAAAAGTATTTTCATTGATAAACCATGCATTTCAAAAATCTATATTTGCCACGGTATAGAAAATGCTGCATAAAATTTCGCTTAGTAATACATGCCCATTTTGCTCACAATTTGTTAACAAGGAAAGGTTCTACACGTGTTAGCATTGTCACAGTGGAGGGAGAGATGCCCCTCCCCCACAACAACCTCCACAAGATTATGTAATACGGAATTACACTGTATTTACTTGCTGCTTAGGAAATTATCCTTGTCAAGTATTAATATAAGACTATTTTTCGAAACCTAAGTCTTGTGAATTGATGTTAAATGTAATTGTATCTTTGTAACAAATGAGTACATTTATTGCAAAAACAAATGCTTTGAAATACCGCAATCTGTAGTTTGTGTTTGTAAATATGTTTTCCCATGTTCTGGTTTGAGCGAATAAACCGAACTGAACTGACCGACTTTAATTTTCTGTTAAGTATGTTGATTAATTTCAGAGTCGTTTGTTTCCCAATTATTGTACTTTGTGACGTTAATTGTCAACGACACGGTACAGATGTGTAACGGTAGTCTTTTAATTAGATATTTACATTATTGTGAAGAAATATTTCCCCGATAGCAAAAGGAAGATAAACTCAATGATAACGGTCAACATAATCCTTTCTCCAGCTTTTTGACAATTCATGTATTACATGTAGTAAAAATATACCACCGCAATCATTTACTGAGCAGATGATTGGCTCAGTGGGTAGGAGATCCCTTAGTCTCGGTATTACACCTGGAAGTCGTGGGTTTTGATCCAAGGCTTTGTACCACAAGACGCTGTTACAACAAACAAACCTTCAAATAGGTCTCCAATTGACTGTTGTAGCAACAACTAATAATGTTGTGCCCCAGATTTTTCACATTCTAGGGTGGGGTGAGGTGGGGGTAGGACTATAATTTTAAGGGGTCTTCACTTAAAACTAAGTTGTGACAAACACCATCTGCATTGTTGTGTTTAAAAAAAATTCATGAAAACCGCGATTGTCAATCCACATCTCTAACGTTAGCGCCATATTTTGCTGGTGTTTAGGACTCACAGCGCTCCAAATCTCCAACAATTAATTCATATTATAGTCATTTTTCTCGGATGTCAGCTCAAACATCGCCTTCGTTTCTATTTACCTTGACCGACAGGCATTCAGAAATTGGGAGTGGATCTAAGTGCCACATTTTGATTATTCGTAAGTAGCTGAAAATAATGCAGTATGGATGATATTTTGGAAAAAGTGTAATGTCAGATGAAACATATTATAAGTCATCATCATTTATTTGCTCAATATCTCAAGTTTTTCAAACTCGTAAAGTTTACAAGCGTAATTCTGGACATATTTCTCAAAAATGATGAAGATGAGGGAAAACATGTTAGCCATAAAGGTCTTAAGTCCTCATTCAAACTTTATAAAGACATCGAATCTATAGGTCGACAGGGGATGCTTACTTCTCCTTGAGACCTGATCCCACCTCTGGTAAATCCAGGGGTCCGTGTTTGCCCAACTCTCTATTTTGTATTGCTCATAGGAGTTATGAGATTGATCACTGTTCATTATCTTCACATTTCATCCACCAATTAAAACATTTTGACATCTTTTTGACCATATGGTAAAACATATTGCCTTGTATGGCTGTGAGATATGGGGAATACTTTCGGCACACATGCTGGAAAAAAGACAGAGATTTATTCGACATCTTCAAAGATTGGGAAGTAGAAAACCTGAATATTAAGTTTTGTAAACATCTACTGGGTTCCGGTAAAAGAAGTTCTAATATTACAATAATATCTGAATTGGGTAGATATCCTATGTTCTGCTCTATAATCCAAAGTTTTTTACTATATTGGCATAGACTTGAGAATTGCTCAGAATCATCCCTGTTATACAGTGCTTATACAGAGAATATCAATCTAAATTCACATAACATAAATTCTTGGTACAAAAGCATTAGTTATTTAAGAAAAAAAAATGGCATTTTGGTACCCAATTGGAAGAATATCAAATTCTCATTTTAGATGTTTTTTCATGATATATATACACACACACAAGCTCAACATTTTTTTTTTTATCTATTTATCAAATAAGGACAAATTTACTTGGTTAATGAAGACAAACCAGTAATTGTCAAATTGAGTGAATATCTAGTTAAAACTTTCAGAGAAAGAGGTGATGCTTTAAAACTGCAAAAAATTATTATAGTTTATTATTCATATGTTGGTAATGTCCATTTACTTATGTATACACATGATTTGCAATTCATATATGTATGCACTCATTTCCCCCACATGTTACATCCACGTGTAGTTTGCAATTCATGTAATCTGTAGTTAATGCTGTAAACTTTTTTGAAATTTCCCTCTTTATATGCTGTTATGCCTTCTGGGCCCAAAATTGGAATAAACCTATCTTATTCGGATGCTTTGATGAACAAAAAAGTACCACGGGCCATAACGCTCACCTGATTATCATAGTCCATACAGGGAGTCTCATATTTGCATTTCAGCCTCAATATGGAGTCCTTTGTGCACATGTTTATGATTTTTCAAAATATGTACAAAATTCCTATTCATTTACAGAAGAAGGAAAAATGGAAGTTTGAAACATATAAATAATTTTGACATCCCCCTAACTCCCCTCCCTCCAAAAAACCCCACCCTTACCAATGACAATTTACACACAATTTAAGAGGACATTACGGACATCATAACCATACATTTATCTCACACGACTGTGAAAGTAGAGAAGAAAAAATGATATTGTTTTTGTATTTTTATGTAGCCATATTGGCCCCGCCCTAGGGCCTGAACCCAGGAGCCACGAATTTCACAATTTAGGTAGAGAGATTCATGGTTGTTCTCGAATGTATATGGAAGTAGAGAAGAAGATTTTCCAAGATCTAATACGTTTTCAGCTTGTGGCCATATTGGCCCCACCCTAGGGCCTGAACCCCCGACCCAGGGGCCACGAGCTTTACATATTAGGCAAAGGGCTTCATGGACATCATAAACATGTATTCAGTTTTTCTAATTTTTATATGGGAGTTAATACATGATCACTATTTGGTCATATTGGCCCCGTCCTTGGGCCTGAAACCCTCACCCGAGGGCCATGATTTTCACAATTTAAGCAGAGGGTTCCGTGGTCATCATAACCATGCATTAAGATTTTCTCTCACATGTTTGGGAATAGAGAAGAAGATTTTTGAAAATTTGGCTTTTCTTTTTTTGTGCATATTTTGCACCAAATGATATGAAACAGAAAGCGATCACATGCTGTAAAGGACCCCCCCCCCCCCCCCCACCCCCACACACACTAGATGTAAAATTGGACAGATTCAAAGAAAACGTCTAAGAACACAAGAGAGAAGGACAATGACGAAAGCCTCGGTAAGACATCACTCGGAACTACTCGGATGTCTCGCGCACTCAACATTAGTTTGTATGGAGCGTAGCGGAATCAGCCGAGGATTGCCGATTAATGGACGCAGTAACGGAGTAGTCCACTCTGTCGCGGTGGTTCATTGGTAGATCCTGATTAGAATAGGTCCTCAGTACCCCTTGGTTGTCGTACTAGGTGATTAAATGGGGCGGTCCTTCGGATGAGACCGCAAAAACCGAGGTCCCGTATCTCAGTAAGTGTGGCACGATAAAGATCCCTCCCTGCTCAATGGTCATATGTGCCGAGCATAGGCCTAAATTTTGAAGCCCTTCACCGACAATGGTGACGTCTCCATATGAGTGAAAAATTCTCGAGAGGGACGTTAAACAATATACAATCAATCAATCAATCGCTCGACATTCAGAAGTGTGAATAACGGGTCTTTCGGATATAACCTGAAAAATTGCGCCAGACATTGGTACATGCACGTTAAAGACTGATACGACCCTAAGCACTATGCACAGGTTTTAAATTTGTGGTACTTCACTTACAGCTTGTGGCGTCTCAGTATGAGTTATAAATTCTTGACGGGACGTGAAACAAACAACCAAGCAACCTTACATTGCGATACCTCGAAGAAATTGGTCAACATTATTCAGTCTCGGAATCCCGAGGTTTCCACAACCAAATGCCAGATCCGTTTAAATTGACGACTGAGGTAAAGCAAGGATCTATACGACCGCCTGTACTGTTTTCCTTGAGGATCTATACGACCGCCTGTACTGTTTTCCTTGACAATAGACTGGCTTATGATCTATACGACTGCCTGTACTGTTTTCCTTGACAATAGACTGGCTTATGATCTATACGACCGCCTGTACTGTTTTCCTTGACAATAGACTGGCTTATGATCTATACGACCGCCTGTACTGTTTTCCTTGACAATAGACTGGCTTATGATCTATACGACCGCCTGTACTGTTTTCCTTGACAATAGACTGGCTTATGATCTATACGACCGCCTGTACTGTTTTCCTTGACAATAGACTGGCTTATGGGATTCGTAAATCGACGTCATGATCCAGGCACGATGATATCACATATACAATATGCCACTCATTTTGAATTTCCCCAGGAATTCCACACGGTGGACTCCGGCGGGCAAACAGAAGCAAAGGTCAACCACACTTATGGTGGCAAAAAAAGATTTCTAAAGCATAGGATGAAGGAACACCCCTGTAACTTTACAATCGAGTCTACTGGGTCAGTTTGGTGCATGAGTTTGGTTTATTGAGAACACCGAAATTGCATCAATTTTTTTTTTTTTTATTACAGATGATCATTGATTAGTTCTTTCCTACTTTGTTTGGCCTTGGTATTATAATAAGTATTACCAATTTGATCAAGTTGATTAAAATAAAATGGTATTCCATATATTAGGAATGATACTAGTTTTGTTTTGGGTAAGCATATTCGTTCCATAAGTTCATTACATATTTATTGTAAATATATCAATTTATGCATCTGTACATATCATTTGGTGCATTGTTCGAATTAGTTCACTGGGACCTGATGTAAATTTGTGAATTCACTTTAAACAATATCATTTCATGATCTCAAATGATATTACAATAATTGTTTTTCGTTGATATTCAAGATTCTTGCATTATCAATGTACGCTACGGACTACATTGTACTAGTTCAAATGCTCTTCTATTGTCCGTTCTTCGTATCGCTGAAAAGGACAGATACAGCGACTTTAGAAAAAGCACTTTTGCTGGTCACAATCAGGTAAGCAGACCTTATATATATATAAAACATGCAGGAGACTTAAATGTAGAAGATGCAATGAAACACTGTATTTTCCCCCTTACATCCAGGAAGTATTGATCTTTGTTTACAAATGCGCTGTTCTATCGTAAGTTTATTGTATTTTATTATGCGAAGTAAAGGAACGAAAAGACAAAATCCACCTCAAAAAGTCATTTTCATTATCCAAATTTATGTATACCAATATTTAAACAAAGACCGGATTTTGTTACTGACTGACAGTTTACTCCTTTGACACAAACCAAGCTATTGAACCAGATAGTACAAGGTCACGTGGAGGAACCTTAGTTAGAGTAAAGAACACTTCTGTTTCAGAAGTACCAACAGTAGTAGGAAACAACTGTTTATAAGGGGGCGCACACCTGTTGGTACTGAATTTAATGACACAGAGTCACTTGAACGTTTGGAAAACAGGGCCATAATTATACAGGCACCGTCACGATGTCAAATAAACTGTATATCAATAATTTATGACCCAAGTGTACACTGCCTTCTAAAAGTGTCTTTAATTTTTGCATCATCTGCATCAAAATAAGAATGGGGGCACGACTTTCTGAGAATGATTAACATACTCAGACTGTAAATTTAATTATGGTACTGTAAATTACAAGACACTGTCGGAAATGCTAATGATATTGTAGCAAATCATGTAACTTGTCCCTATTTTCGAAACAAATACTCCTTGCACATACCAATCCACAAAAGGCAAATTAATCAGTGCATCTTGGTTAAGAAAAAAGTCTAGTTGGACTTTTATAAAAGCTAAAAAATGAGCAGTTGATAACATAACAGAGTCGGTTAATTTCCATACTGTTTGTTCAACTGGGTGTGCACATTTTCCCCATTGTGAACCCGTTAAGTGTGCGTTCGTGTAAATTTTATACTACCATAGATCATGAAAAATTGTCTTTACGTTTTATGAATGAAGAACACGTGTCTCGTACTTCCGACGTCAGCGACACTCCCGTTTCTGCTGCTATGGAACCGCTGTGACAGAGTCGTGGCGGTAATTAAGTGACTGGAAGTCGCACTGTGGCTACCGTTTAATCTTAAGTAAACACTTTAGACTGACAGCTTACTCTTTTACGGTATACAAGTTCAAAATATATCAAAACCGGCTTCTCTTACTGAATTGAACGCCTCCAATCTGAAAATGTTTGTCACATTGTTTGCAAAGATACCTATGTTCAACTTATGCTCTTGGTATGAAACTTTTGTATCAATCTTAACTGTCAAGTTTTCAATGTAGCCAAAAGCCTCATCTCGAGTAAAAACAATGCTGCATAATGATCAAAGAGTCCTACAGATATTTAAAGCACTTTGATATTCAAACAGTGCATAGTCTTGTACAAATGTTTAAACTGGTTTGATATACTCTGTCATGTTACCATTAGATTTGATAATATATGTACTTTTCGCCCAACCAACAATCTGCAGACGACTGAAATACTACTATTATTCAGCAAACGTCTGCAAAAATAAATGCAGTTCCGACAATGAAGGTTTAGGCTTACATAATCTAACGCTCATTCCGCTGTCGTTTTCCTCAACAAGTGGACTGACAAACAACAGAAGCAAAACATCCTGGATCCGCCTCAGTAAACAGCAGTGACCGTCAACCTTGGGGTTTGCCACATTCATTCATATCTTGAATCAAATGTTGGCGAAATGTGCACCTCAAAAGCTCGGCAAACAAATTTCAGAAGCCCAGCTATTGACATCCAAGTCGCCTGTGTGCAGATGGATGGAGAAATAAGTATACTGTTGGCTCATATCATCTTATCCAGGGTACTGCCAGAATTCCGCCGAGACGGGATGGGGTTTAATTAATGCCTTTAGCTTATTTATTCTTTTCTTTAAAAAAAAAACATAGCGATGTTGCCATGTTGCTGAACTTCGCCCCAGTTGTGGTGTATCGGGGTTGTGTTTGTATCCTGGCTTCACTCTTCTTTCTTACAAAAAGACTGCACTCTGTGGACAAAATAGCTTTAACAATTATACATGAACCGTTGTCAAACATCTTTATATTGATCTTATCCCAATGTTCTTCATTGTTGTGCTTGCCGAGTTGATATTTAGTAGTTCAACGTTGCATGTACTTTCTGCATTAAACTATCGCAAGCATGCATGTCTCGCAAATAGACAAATGATAGGCCTTGTAATACATGGGTCGTCCCTTTATAACGAGTAGGAAAACTATGACAAAAAATGTACTAATAGTTGACCATTTAAAATCAAACTCTATACATAACGTCCCAGTTTCAGATAATGAGACAGGAAAATAAAACCACCAAGACATACGATTATATTACGTAATAATTATTTTCCAGCTTAGGGGATTGCACATAATGATTATATATGTGGTCGTCTTGCACCCATTATGGCTAAGCATGAGAACCGATATGCATATTTCATAGACGGAAATGTCACATTCCTTTTACAATATGCAAATCTATGTGAAGACGTGTTTAATTAAGCTCATCCCTTTGTACTTTTATGGTTTTAGGAATTTGCCGATAACGTTATTCCCCAAACTCTTTGTAAAGAAGGATACACCTATTTATACAATCATCTGGAGTGCAAAAATGGCACCGCAGATGGACGACAGACATCGAATATTAGCGCAGTTTGTCTTACTTCTATAACTCTATGACCAGTTGTGACGTAATTTAAAGACTGCTATCTCTGTTTCATCGTTTGATGATATATACCCCCGCGCCACCCCAAAGGTTTTTAAACAGTACAGATATCAATCGCATGACAAGTTCCCCCATCTGTTGAAATATTTATGTAATATTTCATTCAATGAAACAGCAAGTAAAAAAAAGCTGATGTGTGATACAGTGCAATATTTAAATCAATCTTTACAAGTGAAAAGTACAAAACCCGGAGAAAAGGTCACATATTTTAAGCAGTTTTGAATATATGTAATGAATAAAAAAAAGAATTTGGCATCGTTTAGATACCATACATTAAATACATGTATATTCAGTCATTTGAACTGAAAACATCGTTACTTGCAATCAACACGTGTTATAGAGCACTGGAAATATTGCAATCGACCTTCATCAGTAAGAAAACATGGTGCATTGTACTGCCTATAGTACACGTACAGGTATTATGGAAGTATCCTCGTTTCGTAGTTCAGAGTAGAATACCGGGAATACTGCCTCCATGTTTGTCACTGTTCAATGGAAAACTTCGATTTTGTGGAAATAACTTGATATATTTGGAAACGTATATAAGTATTCTGTTAACAATGATAAAGCTGGGTTTGATAAAAAGAACGACATTGTTATACTTATCCAAATCGGGTTCAAGCATATTATGTCATTGTTCTTCAGATGCCTCACATACAGTTGCAGTTAAATAACATGGAGAACAATTTTCGATATTCCGTGGATCAAGTTTGAGGTCCTCAATAAGCGATCGGTCTTGAGCAACGACAGACGACTGGTTGAAGCGGCATGACTCCCCATGTGTGGTCCTTCTTCTCCACTATAGAGCATTCAAAGGTACATATATTAATAATTTTCATAATTATGTTGTTATATTTCTCTTCTCTTCGGATATTCTCTGCTATGTTGCACTAAACACGTGTATTGTAAATTTGTTGTCAACCTAAAATAACGCTTCTTTCTTTTGAGCAACATTATTTTTAGTTGTAGTATTGTTGTAACAGTTTGTGAGTTGAGATGGGAAAATCAGATTGATTCCAAGTGCATGCAGACCGATTTCTCCATTTCAGACAATCATATAAAGGGTTGCCGGTATTTTATATCAGTGGATAGACAAATCATGTAAGAATTTTGTAAAGATGGAGAGTTATCAAAAGCTTTTCTTGTTAATGACCAATGAAGATGAAAATATCCTCATCCAAATTAGTAAGATGATTTTGAACAGTGGAATATAATACAAGTATTGCATCTCATTGTAACCATTTCCCCCCCATGTGTTACACTTGTAAGCTGTCTTGGTCACTAGGGGTACCTGTAAGATCAACCGTCTGGTACAATGATGTATTACTAGACTGTTAACAGGCACTGTCCCATGGTGCCCCCTGTAATCAAGTCAACAAATCATGTTTTCATTAACTTTTTTTTATTCATATACTACAATCATTTTCATTTGAATAATTATTCTAACTTACCTGCTTTAGACATGAAACATTCAGAACAATTGGACCCTATATGTATTATGCTTGTAAACCGTATTACTAACTCTTATACTGATTTTGATTTTAATTTTTTTTATGTATATACCTAAAGTTATCCACTGTTTCTGAAACTGTCCTTAGATGTGTGAAGCAGTTATCTATTATTGTATACATTGTATTTCATTTATGTTAATTTAGATTTTGTCTTAAATCAGTATTACATACGCAATGATAGAATTGTGCAGTGCAGCAATGTGAACTCTGACAGTAGTAGTACATCTGAATGATTGTTATTTATTTATATTGTTATAAATAATGACTAGTTAAACTATACATGCCCCCAAGGGCACTTAATTGGTGATTAAACATAGCATCACATCCTTTCTATTTGGATATTATATACTCAATAAATTACCATTTGCAGATTCCGTTGAACCCAACATAAGCAGGTTTAACCAAATCAGCTGCCAATTCATTATCTTTCTATCTTATCTCAAAGACAAAATTTTAAAGAAAATCTAAAGAAGAAAGGAGAGCCATCGATGGCCACTTCATTCGGGAATTCACGATCAGCAGGGATCTCTGGGTTTCCTGCTTTACACATCCTTTTTCCGTCGGTTTGGTCACGTTCAGTTTGCTATAAGATGTGCCGTTCCATGCACAGACCGGTCACAGGTGGCTGTTGATTTACCTGGCACAGTCAAACCCGGGGAGCTGTTTTTATTGGCCCCTTCCTTGCAGTGTCATTTATCGAAATATGATAACGTACACCGGGTAGGCGACATTTTCACCACCTGTGAGTTTTTCTGGCTTAAATCGAACGCTCCTCGATTTATGACACTCACTGTTGGACAATATACGGGAATCTTATTTTGTTATCTTGAGAACTTAAAAAAAATTGATATTCATATCGACTTTATGATACCTCATGTAGATGAGTTTAGTTGTCACACACGTCAATAATATACATGTACGTCTCTAAAGCTGCAATTTTCGATTAAAACTGTCAAATTCCGAGGTGAATAAGTCTACTCATTTCAAATTTGACCTTTCGTGATTATTCGTTAGCGGTATGTCAGATCCATACATGTATTAATGTATCTATAAAAACGGCATTTACCTGCCAGCTCATGTAACTACAATAGACAAGGTCTAGTAACACACAATCTAGCTTTTTGAATTGTAGGAAGGTTAATACAGATGTTTGTCTTTCTAGAAATAGAGTGGATTCTCAGTCCATATATATAGCATAACAAAATATAAACTTTTTTATTTTGAAGGAAAAATATGTATGTTTAAATTTCAGAGGATATGGACATTTTTAAGGATATATGCTGGGACTGTTAATGCAGTCAAGGACTACGAACTGTTATTTCCAAGAAAAAATCGGAATGTGGAAATTTTGTAGGTGTTGCACCTTTTTGATCCGCCGCTATATTTGTTATAAGATGATTATTCCCCTAAGATTTCATTAAATCTAACACTGAAAAATTACATCTTTAATTAAATTCAGAAAATATGAAAACCATGAATGTTTCTTACATGCGAGACCATGCATAAATTAAACCACGTTCTTGTTAACAAGTCTTACAAAACATCATGCATAGATTAAATCACGTTCTTGTTAACACGTCTTACTAAACATCATGAACTTGGGGGATTGTTTTATCACATTCGAACTATATATTGGATATTGAGGATATATGACCCCAGACCTAAAATGGTCAAACTTTACTGTAAGCGTCTCACTTCATTATAACTACACCTGCGTATTATAATCCTCGTAAGATTTGAATTTTGCGCCAAGTGACAAATGAACTCTTGAGTAATGGTTTTCAAAACAGAAAACGTCTTCGGGATGTTTAGAAAAATTGGTGGAAAAAGAAAATTTCGAGAAACATTACTCTATTGGAACTGCGTTCACCTCTCCAATAAGTGGCATCATTGTATTCATTAATGATATTACAAATTCATTAAATAGTGTATGTATATTCATTAGATGATATCACCTAGCATTAGCGCTTCATGAAAAGTAAACCGACGTGAAGCTTTGCAGTTCATACTCTCATGAATGTTCAGAAATGTTCAACATTCGTAGATCTACATTCTGCTTTCTTTTCTCTCGGAATCCTCAGCCCTTAAAATAGACGCACTATATTTATCAAGATTCATACACGCATTGTTCACAACTGCGCCGCATTCATGGGGAAATGGCTATCATTCGAATTAAAGATATAAATGGCAAAAAACACTGGCAATGTAATTTTTTTTTAAAGTAAGTACTATCACTTAAACTCATGGGTAATATCATTAATAGTTTGGAGATATCCTTTATACGATTAATTGATCCATTGAAATGACATGATTTATTGAATATCAGATTGAATGTATAATATCATGAAAACAATCAAGTGATATAATTTATTCCATGCAGGAACAAGAAGCTCTCAAGCTTCCGTAACACTGAAAAGAAAACTCTGAGGCTTTGTACACTTTTTTCTGGAGCAAAACGAAGTACCTGTTCTAAAAAATGTATATTTTTAGTAAGAATAAATGCTCCTTTCATCCGTCGATATTTTCAGGGTACCTCACATTGTCTTCTTCACCCAGGATTCTGTTCAGAATTCCCAATAACGTTCACTAGATCACCCGGTGTATTTACAACGCTTAATTAAATCAGTCCAATTCAGTATAGAGAACTACTCCGATAGTCTTGGTTGAATTCCATCACATGAAAAGAGAGGTAACTTTTATAACCGCATGACCTAGAGTGTGTCTGTTTGATTTCCCGTTTTTGACGGATTCTGTATGATTGACTACTGAACAGGGAGAAGGAAGTGGACGATGTCCTCTAACCGGATTCTGTATGACTGACTACTGAACAGGGAGAAGGAAGTGGACGATGTCCTCTAACCGGATTCTGTATGATTGACTACTGAACAGGGAGAAGGAAGTGGCCAATGTCCTCTAACCTTCTACCGTAAAGTATTACTTCTAACGGAAACAGAAAGACCATAAATTTCCTTGTTAGCATCAACACTTAATAATGTTTATTCTATGTATGATACACCATATATAACACCCGTCATATTGATAATTCAAGATAGAAAATTCAGTTCAATACACAGACACTATTGATAATGCGTTTGGAGATTGCAGGCATTGTTCCTGAATAAAAAAAAATATGTCAAGTTTATATGCACTATAACGAAATATTTCATCCTATTTTATTCATTTGATACCCTTGCAGTATTGTATTAGCTGTTATTGCTACCTAAAGACAGGGGTATCTTCAGTCGTCTCCACAATATTAATCCAAGCTCTTGTTTTTTCTTGATCTTGCAGACGTCTGTCTTAATCATATACACGTATTGGCTACAACCACAGGTAACTAATCGCGTGCTTGTAGAATGAAGATTGAATTTACAAACACGTTATCTCTCGGAGAAAAAAAGGCATAATGACTTATTAAAAAGGAAAGAAATTTTACTGAAGAGCCATATAACGATAAATAAACAAATGGAACAAAGTCCGCGTCGTATTGGATGAGAATCCTGAGAGGTATTAAATCCCCCGGTGTATATTTTAGCAGAACGGCGACACCCCCCGGCCGGCGGCCCCCTCCGATGGATGACAACTCGGGACCTTCACTTCTAAATATTATGACAATGTGAATTTAGTATTAGGCATCGGCAATCAGCATTTTAAAATGTATGGTAATGTACACATGGTTTTTGGGACTAGGTAACTCGATCTTTGGGATCGGGTTCGGATCAACATTCTGACACCTTTTTCACACACTGTTTATATATTGGTTTAGGTGGTCTCAAATACCTACCCCCAACGATACAAACATTTTGACACCCATGTGCCATGTTTGGAAAAGGGAGAGCTTCGAATATGCTTGCAGCGTTTTATTTTAGGCAAGTGCAAAATTTTTGCATTGACACGAACTATCAGAACGTCAAACTTTCGGGATGACCTGTCCCTTTGTCAGGAAAAAGAAATGGTCTACATAAGATGGCCAAAGAAACAAAACAAACAAAAAACACTTAGTACTAAAACTACACTAAATCCACAAATGTGCCCACACTGCCAATTACATAATTATTGTTTTTTGGCTTGTTAATCAATGTTTAGGGAGCGAATATGGACACATCCTATTTGCCCAATGGGCGGATCCATATATTAGAAAATGAAACAAATGAACGATAAATATCGGTAAAAATATAACGCGTATTAAAAAGATTAGGCCTGGTCGGTTGTATATTACAACAAGATTAACATCAGACCGGCAGGCACCTGAACTATGAATACATGTACTACAACCCTTTCCATTTTTTGCGTCGATAATTTCTCCGAAATGATAGCTCATCCCAATTTCGATTTATGGAGAGATTACCGGTTTGAGTTACTAGGAAACTCTAGATCTTATGCGCACAACCTGTTGTATGCTGTATACTAAGGGACAGTATGTTGTATACTAATTAAGGGACCGGTTAATATTTATTGAGGGTTGGGGGGTTGGACTGGTGCATTCCATATTACCATTTTTAAAACCCTCACGTCCCATTTTCTAAAAATACAAAATATGCTGTCCTATAATACATCATATATGTAATAGAAAGTGTGTGCCCTATGTAATAAACAAACGCATACACACACCCACACACACATCCTATCATATGTCACATAACAAGAGGCCCACAGGCCTTATCGGTCACCTGAATACTAGTGAAAAAGTATCACTACTTCCATGAGCTATGAAATCTAGAAAAAAGTTTCCTGTTCTGAATATCTAAGCTAAATTCTAATGTTCAGCAACAGTATAAAACAAAATGTGTTCTTAAAACTTCACTGTCCTCAAAAGTGCATACACTGATGAAAGGCTTTAAATAATAGGTGTATTAACATTAAAACATCAAAAGATATGACGAATTTGTACTCATCCTAAAGTCATAACCCTGGGTTGTGAAATTCACCATTTTTTGTACATCCTTTTCTACTATTTCTAAGTATGCATTTAGATTTGATACAGTATCAGCAAACCTACACATAAATACTATATATACTAAGTTTGGCCCCAACCCTGGGGTCAAAACCCTTACTCTGGGGAAAATTAAATTTACAATTTTGGTAAAAGACTACCTGCTCTATCCATTTAGTTTCAATTTAGTATCAAAAGCACTATAAAGAAAATGTTATTTAAGTGTTTTACACATAAACACTATATAACAAGTTTGGCCCCGCCTTGGGGTCAGAACCCCTACCCCGTGGATCATGAAATTTACAATTTTGGTAGAGGTCTTCCTGCTCTACATAACTATGCCTTTAGTTTTTTTTTTTTTTACATGGGTGTGGTCATTGAGAAGAAGATTTTTGAAAATTGATCATTTTGGGTAGTTTATGCCCTGTCCCCAAGGCCCCAGGGGTGCAGGAATCCTGTAATTTATGTTCCCTTTATTCCAAATGTGTTTTATACCAAATTTGAAAAGAATTGAAATGATAGTTATCAAGAAGTTAAAAATGTCTATTGTTCACACATTTAATAACTGACCATTTTGGCCCCACTCTGATACCAAAACCCCTACCCCTGGAATAATACAATTTACAATTTAAGTAACGGACTACCTGTTCTTCCGAAATATTTATTTACTTTCAATTTAGTATCAATAGCATTAAAGAAGATGTAATTTAAATGTTTTCCACATAAACACTATATAACAAGTTTGGCCCCGCCCTGGGGTCAGAACCCCTACCCCGGGATCATGAAATTTACAATTTTGGTAGAGGCTGCCCTGCTTTACATCACTATGCATTTAGTTTTTCTTACATGTTTGTGGTTCTTGAGAAGAAGATTTTGAAAATTGGGCAGTTTTTGCCCCGCCCCAGGGGTGCTGGAGTCCTGAAATTTACAATTTATGTCCCCCTTGTCCCAATGATGCTTCATACCAAATCTGAAAAGAATTGGACTGATAGATATTAAGAAGTTGAAAATGTTCAATTGTTAACGCACGACGGACGACAACCAATTGCAATAGGTCACCTGAGTTTACTCAGGTGGCCTAAAAATAGGAATTTTTTATCGTTTTATATTCATTAAATACTTGGAAGGTTTAGTTTTGTGCACGCCTCAGGTACATCATTTGTTAAAACAAAATATTAAGATGATGTGCTGACGTCATAATGCTTCACAGTATTTAGAGTGAGGAGATCGACGATCAAGAGGTATAACAGTTTGAAAACAGATTTAATCCATATCAGAACACCATGAACATACATAATACATATCAGAACACCATCAACATACATAATACACATCAGAACATGAACATACATAATACACATCAGAACACCATCAACATACATAATACTCATCAGAACACCATCAACATACATAATACACATCAGAATACCATGAACATACATAATACACATCAGAACACCACGAACATACATAATACACATCAGAACACCATCAACATACATAATACACATCAGAACACCATGTACATACATAATCCATATCAGAACACCATCAACATACATAATACACATCAGAACACCATCAACATACATAATACACATCAGAACATCATGAACATACATAATACACATCAGAACACCGTGAACATACATAATCCATATCAGAACATCATCAACATACATCATACACATCAGAACATCATCAACATACATAATACACATCAGAACACCATGAACATACATAATACACATCAGAACACCATCAACATACATAATACACATCAGAACATCATGAACATACATAATACACATCAGAACACCATGAACATAGATATACGTCTTCATAATTTTCAGAATGTCTAACTTTTAAATCCAAAAAACCTGAGAATTCGATCCCTCCATGTTCTCTGCGATCTCACCACACAGGGTTCCTCCGCAAGAGAAAGTCCCGCGGTGGAGAGGAACCTATACTGTAAAGGTTCTGGTTTCGCGGGCTTGGTCTCCTCTTTTTTCCCCTTGGTGGAATCCTGGGTATCTGGTGCAAGTTTAAAGGTTTCTATACTCGATAGAAACAGCTTTCGGGGAATAAACTTTTGTATTTTCCCTGTTTGTAATGCATTAAGCTCCCCAGATTTGTCCAGGCCACTTTTGACTGTCTTGGTTTTCTGTTTTAACTCTTGTAATTTTAAAGGCTTTTGTAGACATTTGTTTTCATGGCTCGCATCTGAAGTATTCACATTTTTGGTTTCTTCCATAACACTGTCGTCATCCTGATCTAGTTTCTGGGCTGTTATATCTTGGAGAACTATTGCACATGTCTGTTCGATAATACTCAGGATGTATACTGCAACATCCTCTGTTTTTATATCAAGTTCTTCGCCGCTGATCTCAGGAACAGAATGTGCGATTTGTCCGTTCTCTGTAATCAGTTTTGCCCGTCCGCTCTCAATGGTTGCCTTGTCTTCTGACTCTTTCTCCAACACTGCCTCTCCAGTTTCCATGCTTGTCTCAAACATATTTCTCTTCTTTATTTCCTTCGGTTTATGTAACTGCATGAAATATTCATCATTTGCCCATGACGGCAAGAATGAAGAAACATTTACATTCTCAGCTTTTAAAATTTCAAATTTCGAGATGGTTTCCTTAACCTGTTCATGAGGTACAAAGTCATTTTTTATATCATTGTCGTCTGCCATAGAACGGAAAACATTCCCAGATATCATCTTTTGATTTTCCATTTGCATTACTCTTATCTAACGTACTCCAAGCAAGCTCACAGTATGTTTAAGTTTGGTCGTAAGGGTGAATATGTTACGTCGTACACATTATGACGTGCTATACAATGTGACGTTGTAAATCGGTGACGTTTAAGAAATCAGATAGCCGTTCTTGGCACAATGATTTTAACTACGGATAACTCCGTATATTATATACCCATCAATGTATCGTTCTTTGATACTGTGGATTTCACAGCGTGTGATCCGGTTTTCCGGATCACCACACTGTGGTTTTCTGATTCCGTATCAGTATCCTCTGAAACTGATGCCGTCACAATGACGTCACAATGCATCAACGCAACGTTATTTGTGGAAAATATTGACCGCGTCACAAAACAAAACTACGTACACAAAACATAATTTCATGGTTTTTGATAATTTGGATTACATTTATCATCTTATAAATGTGGATTTAAAATGCAGAAGGGGGTATATAATAAATTTATCATTACTACAGTAACTTGATCCGAAGAGTTGGATCACGTCTCGTTGACAGGCGCGGATCATCAGATCAAACTCGACGCTTCGCGTGTCATGTGATCTGATGATCCGCGCCTGTCAACTCGACGTGATCCGACTCTTCGGATCAAGTTACTGTAGTAATAATATATATTTATTATATACCCATCAATGTATCGTTCGTTGATACTGTGGATTTCACAGCGTGTGATCCGGTTTTCCGGATCACCACACTGTGGTTTTCTGATTCCGTATCAGTATCCTCTGAAACTGATGCCGTCACAATGACGTCACAATGCATCAACGCAACGTTATTTGTGGAAAATGTTGACCGCGTCACAAAACAAAACTGCGTACACAAAACATAATTTCATAGTACATGTATGTCTGTGTTTTTGATAATTTGGATTACATTTATTATCTTATAAATGTGGATTTAAAATGCAGAAGGGGGTATATAATAAATTTATCATTACTACAGTAACTTGATCCGAAGAGTTGGATCACGTTTCGTTGACAGGCGCGGATCATCAGATCAAACTCGACGCTTCGCGTCTCGTGTGATCTGATGATCCGCGCCTGTCAACTCGACGTGATCCGACTCTTCGGATCAAGTTACTGTAGTAATAATATATATATATTTATTTCACAGGGGCTAAGCCCGTTTTGGGCCCGAACTCTGTGATACCAGCTTTATCAGACGCCCGTTTGATAAAGCGCTTCCGGTCCGAACTACTTTTGACACTGCCCCCGCTTGGATGACATATTTTCTGTGTTTATGCATATCCATGCATGAAATAAAGCGTAAAACTTTTTATTCTGTATTTATTTAGAATTTCTTTTATAGCAAAATCAAAATGATGTTGCCCCCACTGACATATAATGCAAGTTACCGGCCACAAAAATGCCAAGTCGGTCTGCAACTACTCAAAATTACGATCAGAAAACAAAAATATGTGCACACTATTATCATCGACAATGAATCGACGGCCTACTGGACAAGCTTAATCGAAAGTACCTCGACATGCTGCGGTACCAAGTATTCACAAGCACAGTCTCTTTTTTCTGGAGCATATTAAATGTAACAAATCTCAACAGCTTTACTTACTAGGCTAGGCCTATTTAAAGTGCCTCAGGGTTTCCTCTCGCCCTTAGATCCAAAGAAACTACGTAAATAAAATCCAAATGCACAAACACTTCTACTTTTCATTGTAAACTGTTGAACATTCTAATAACGCTGCATTAAAATATTACTTTCATTGATCGTTATTACACGTTTATTTCAAAACGACGACGACATCAAACTTTTATTAGAAGGTCAGGCCTACGTCAAAAAATAAATACTCGGTCAATAGTTGTTAATTTGTTGGAATGGCAACCCATTGTTAATTATAAACTATAATCCCTTCTAAAACAATTTTCATCCATGGTTTCTTTTTATAAAAATGACCTTTTGTACTGTATATTAATGCGTGTAAGGTAGACAGATTAAGCACGACGTCTGCATGAGCCACGGATTCAAAACAAATACAATCAGCTGTTTCTACCATACTGGGGATCATCTCAAAATTAAGTGAAAAGAAGACGTATGAGATAAATAGAACATCTATAATTGCGTATTTTGATATTTGTTTATCCAACTCGTTGATATAATGGTGTATCTATTCGCTCGGCAAGCCTCGCGAATAAATACTCCCTATCAACTCGTTGGATAAACCAAATATCAAAACACGCAATATAGATATCCTTTATTTACCTGATCAGGATATAGGGCTCACGGCGGGTGTGACCGGTTGACAGGGGATGCTTACTCCTCCTAGGCACCTGATCCCACCTCTGGTGTGTCCAGGGGTCCGTGTTTTCCCAACTATCTATTTTGTATTGCTTGTAGGAGTGATGAGATTGATCACTGTTCGTTATCTTCACCTTTCACAGAGCATACACTTTCATCCCTTTCTTGCCCTATTTTTCACTCACAAAGCACATGCTTGGTGTTATATGCAAGGTGAACACTTTGGTATACCCAAGTTTCAAAATACAAAACAACGATTCAAAAATGTCTCAGAAAAGGAATTAAAACAATTAGAGGAAAGGAAACAATCTAAATCTACGAAAATGAACACTAAAGGGGGGGGGGGGTGTTAAAGCTTTTTCAAGGTATGTATAAAGTTTTGAAAAATAAATGATTTTTAAAAACTGAAAAAAGAGATGAAATGAATACAATTTTAACTTTAAAAAAACAAAACAAGAAATACACCGTATTTTAACTCAGAATGGGAATTGCACCCAGATCTCCCTTTTCAAAGTGCATGCTTTACTGTTTAAGCTATCGAGGTTTAGTGAAATTTTGGTGTATTGGTAAATAAAGAAGTCTGGTACCTTAATCCCTCTTTGTAGAATGGTGTGTAGAAAGATTTGGAGAACTAACAGATTTTGCAGCTATTGAGCCCGAGGGTCTAAAATGATGAATTGGGAAATTTTTTATGCAGAAGCAACTCCACAATCAAGCAGAAAAAAGGAAAGAAAAGAAAAGGCCAATCCAATGTCAACAGAACAAGCTTCTCAGTACAATAAATTCATACAAATCAATTTGCTCTGGCATCAACAGACACCTGCAGGATTTGGGGAGGGAAATAGATATTGTTCGGGGAAGAGAATTCAGAAGATCCAACAACATTCTTGATGGAAAATTGAAAAAAAGAAGAAAAAGAAATCTATAGAGAGGGCTTGCAAGACCAACAAAACATAAAGAAATTATAAACACTTCTGATTTGCCTTTTCATTCAGTTCGTTACAAGAGGACTAGAATTTCATGGGCAACTGAAAACAAACTATTTTGTCTTTACCATCGATTAAAATGGGAAAGAATTCGCAATTTTATTACATGACACCAAACAAAAAAACCTGGCAGGGTGAAATTGACACCCCCAAAGAAAAAAGAATGTATGCAATGTAATTCCTGCATAAAGTGAAAAATGTCCTGTGAATTCTCTCAAGCTGTTTCTATCCATAACTGATCCCAATGCTACCGGTCGTTTCATGCCAGATATATCGAAAAATGCGAATTGCAGTAAATCCTACACAGCTCACTACCTCCGTGCAACCGCCATTCAGGGTATGAATGATGCTGGTTTTGAAATTCGACGCATTATGCACATGTCTGGCCACAAAAACTTTTTTTTTTTTTTTTTTATACATGTGATATATATCATTTCTTTATCCCCCATCTCCTTTTTTTTTTATTTATTCATTTATGTTTTATTCATTTTGGTTAAATAAAAGGACCCCTACGGTATAAGGTAATGGAACCACCTCCTTTGAAGAAACCAGCGGACGTATTCAGTGATGTTAGACAGTCTGTCAGCTGACCACAGGGTCCTGACCTATTCTGGACGACTGATTTCAATCATATCTAAGTAAGTAGGTAAGTACAGAGGAATTTAGTTTTGTTTAATATTGTAATAGATTGACAAACAAGCCAAAAGGCTATTTTAGGATTTTAGCCACCTTGTCATGCGCCTGAGATAAATACGTTTTCTTAGACAAGCCCAGTTCAGTATTTTAAGAAGAATACTTTAGATATAAATGCCACTTTAAATGTACATTTGAAAACCAAGCATCGCATTATTAAACCGGATCTTGTTCAGATTTTAGAATTTGTGTTGTCCTCGGAAGTCTTCGGTCTTTTACCTATACGGAAGAAAGTAACTAAAGTCAAGCTAGCGGACAATAAGCTAGCGGCCAATAAGGATTTTTCCTAATATTTATCGCTTAGAAAATGTACGTATAACGAACCCGACAAAAAAGTACTCTCAATATACGGCGCCTAGCGCCTAAACTAGGGCATGTGTCACTCAGGTGACCACAGGACATTTTAGGGCATTGACCCCTCTAATAGATTCTGACCCCAAAAGGGTAAGTATAGGCACCGATTTGGGGCACGGCGGCGCCAAATATACCCTATCTAACTATATGCGGTAGGGGTCTAGGTACGGCGCCTAGCGCCTAAACTAGGACTTGTGCCACTTAGGTGACCACAGGTCATTTTAGGGTATTGACCCTTCTAATAGATTCTGACCCCAAAAGGGTAAGTATAGGCACCGATTTGGGGTACGGCGGCGCCAAATATACCCTATTTTTACTATCTAACTATATGCGGTAGGGGTCTAGGTACGGCGCCTAGCGCCTAAACTAGGACTTGTGCCACTTAGGTGACCACAGGGCATTTTAGGGTATTGACCCCTCTAATAGATTCTGACCCCAAAAGGGTAAGTATAGGCACCGATTTGGGGCACGGCGGCGCCAAATATACCCTATCTAACTATATGCGGTAGGGGTCTAGGTACGGCGCCTAACGCCTAAACTAGGACTTGTGCCACTTAGGTGACCACAGGTCATTTTAGGGTATTGACCCTTCTAATAGATTCTGACCCCAAAAGGGTAAGTATAGGCACCGATTTGGGGTACGGCGGCGCCAAATATACCCTATTTTTACTATCTAACTATATGCGGTAGGGGTCTAGGTACGGCGCCTAGCGCCTAAACTAGGACTTGTGCCACTTAGGTGACCACAGGGCATTTTAGGGTATTGACCCCTCTAATAGATTCTGACCCCAAAAGGGTAAGTATAGGCACCGATTTGGGGCACGGCGGCGCCAAATATACCCTATTTTTACTATCTAACTATATGCGGTAGGGGTCTAGGTACGGCGCCTAGCGCCTAAACTAGGACTTGTGCCACTTAGGTGACCACAGGTCATTTTAGGGTATTGACCCCTCTAATAGATTCTGACCCCAAAAGGGTAAGTATAGGCACCGATTTGGGGCACGGCGGCGCCAAATATACCCTATCTAACTATATGCGGTAGGGGTCTAGGTACGGCGCCTAGCGCCTAAACTAGGACTTGTGCCACTTAGGTGACCACAGGGCATTTTAGGGCATTAACCCCTCTAATAGATTCTGACCCCAAAAGGGTAAGTATAGGCACCGATTTGGGGCACGGCGGCGCCAAATATACCCTATCTAACTATATGCGGTAGGGGTCTAGGTACGGCGCCTAGCGCCTAAACTAGGACTTGTGCCACTTAGGTGACCACAGGGCATTTTAGGACATTAACCCCTCTAATAGATTCTGACCCCAAAAGGGTAAGTATAGGCACCGATTTGGGGCACGGCGGCGCCAAATATACCCTATCTAACTATATGCGGTAGGGGTCTAGGTACGGCGCCTAGCGCCTAAACTAGGACTTGTGCCACTTAGGTGACCACAGGGCATTTTAGGGTATTGACCCTTCTAATAGATTCTGACCCCAAAAGGGTAAGTATAGGCACCGATTTGGGGTACGGCGGCGCCAAATATACCCTATTTTTACTATCTAACTATATGCGGTAGGGGTCTAGGTACGGCGCCTAGCGCCTAAACTAGGACTTGTGCCACTTAGGTGACCACAGGGCATTTTAGGACATTAACCCCTCTAATAGATTCTGACCCCAAAAGGGTAAGTATAGGCACCGATTTGGGGCACGGCGGCGCCAAATATACCCTATCTAACTATATGCGGTAGGGGTCTAGGTACGGCGCCTAGCGCCTAAACTAGGACTTGTGCCACTTAGGTGACCACAGGGCATTTTAGGGCATTAACCCCTCTAATAGATTCTGACCCCAAAAGGGTAAGTATAGGCACCGATTTGGGGCACGGCGGCGCCAAATATACCCTATCTAACTATATGCGGTAGGGGTCTAGGTACGGCGCCTAGCGCCTAAACTAGGACTTGTGCCACTTAGGTGACCACAGGGCATTTTAGGGTATTGACCCCTCTAATAGATTCTGACCCCAAAAGGGTAAGTATAGGCACCGATTTGGGGCACGGCGGCGCCAAATATACCCTATCTAACTATATGCGGTAGGGGTCTAGGTACGGCGCCTAGCGCCTAAACTAGGACTTGTGCCACTTGGGTGACTACAGGACATTTTAGGGCATTGACCCCCCTTATAGGATATGACCTCAAAAGGGTAAGTATTGGCACCATTTTGGGGTAGGGAGACGCCAAATATATCCTATTTTCACTATATGACTCTATGCAATAGAGGTTTAGTTAGGGTGCCTAGATGAACCGCCTAAACTTGGACTTGTGCCACACATGTGATTACAGCCCAATTTAGGTATTCAACTCCCTAATATGATCTGACCTGAAAAGGGTAAGCAAAGGCATCGTAAATATATTTTTTTTATGTACAAAACCATATTGTTTTTAAAATTTTGACCGTGATCTTATCAAATGGGTATCAGTGTTATACAATAAAGCTAAATTATGTGTTATTCAAAACGGTGTTTTTTCATAATTCTTTGAAATTGGCAGCGGTTGTCGTCAAGGTGATCCAATATCTCCTTATTTATTCAACCTTTGTGTCGAAATTTAGGCCATATGATACTACAAAACAAAAATATCAGGGGCATTAAAATAAAGAAAGAATTTGTTTAATACAATATGCAAATGACACAGTTTTATTTTTGGATGGATTAGAAAAAAGTCTAAAAAGTGCTCTTGATCTACTATTTCAATTTTCTAAATTTTTAGGTTTAAAACCCAATATTTCCAAAACCAAATCAGTTTGGATTGGCTCTATAATTAATACTGAAGATACTTTCTGTAGTCATACTGGATTACAATAGAGAAGAGAACCATTCACAGTTGGAGGTATAATAAAGCTTAATTTTGATAACAGGCTTACAGCTATTTAGAAAGAAATAACCCAATGGTCAAAAAGATATATTTCTCCCATAGGATAAATTACAATGGTGAAAAGTTTATTTCTATCAAAATTCCCAAACCAAGTTTACAGTGGATATAGCAACTTAAAAGAACTAAAGCCAGAAATCATGAAAAAATGGTCCTGTTTCCAAAATTTAAAATCTTTTGGGGGTCAAAAGGCTTCAAAATCTGCTTTCTAAAACAATTAATTTTATCCAATTTCCTCTACGCGCTTTCTTTCTACGGGCTTCTAAATATAGCAATGAAATGAATGCATTTATATTGTAACGTCATTTTGACGTCGTTGTATAGGCCTTTCCGAAAACGTGAGTTATCTCTCTTTGTATTCTTACATTTAGTGTGAATATGACAACTTCCGGGTAGTAACACAGTCAGACTGCGCATATATTATATGTATAGTTATATAAGTATGGGCGCTGTTCAAAATCGAGAACAGTTGAAATAATTTGTACGAGAGAGTAAGAAAATGTTAATGGAAAAAAGAAGAAGAATTTCTTGATCGAGTCGGGTGTGATTTTCGGGGGTAGGGGGGATTTTAAAAATTAAATTGGAAATCACCCAGACATTCATTTGTTTACATATGTCTCCAATAAAGACTGACATAATTATTTTGTAGGCAATTTTAATTTTTATTATAGATATTTAAAACGTCGAGTGCCTGTGGTGCAAAGATCTTGCATAACACCCACCCCCCCCCCCTCTTTTCAAAATAAAAAAAATCAATTAAATTAGGAAATCAACGCTCTCATTGTTTTATCAGGGCTAAAATTATTCCACCACCACCAATCGACTCTTTCAAAAATAAACCAGACTGCAATCATTGGGTAACTTTCTCCAAAATACCTGGACGTGCAAATCATTTTGTACACTGCAGCATGAAGCTAGGATTGTTAATATCAACTGATATGTTTAAAATGCAGTAAAATAGGTAACTAAATAATATTTTTCATTAATTTTGTTCAATATTGCTAGACTGATATGGATTATTTTCCACAGACCTGTGTGATCCCGAGGGGGGGGGGTGTATTCTCAAATGTACTCTCTGGGGGGGGGGGGGTAGGTAAATTTACCCCCCCCCCCCCAATAGAATGCTTTTGACGTCTCTGTATCTTCCCTCTTTTATTCGTTTTAGCCCCCTTGAAATCTACTTGATTATGTATAGGCACATATCGTGTCATAACAGAAATTGCAATGACAGATTTAAACACCCCCTTTCGCAAAAAATTTACAAAATAATTTGAGTAAAACTCCAAATATTTTACTCAAAATGGCTGTATTTACAGGTACATACTCTTGCCGACTATAAATTCAGGGCGTTCAATTATACGTTATTTTATTTTCAAAGCATTGCATGTGTAAATGTCAGTTTAAAGATGGGTTGTGACGACGAATTTCTTTACGGTTATACTTGTATTTGAAACTGTATAAAATTTGTGGGCAGACAGCTGGAAATCTGTCAGTGGCCTCTGTTTCATTTACAAGTACAGCCTGGGTTAAATTTTACTCACCAATCGAAGGAGATGGACATTTTCAGAATCTAGAGATGTCAGTCCAACATACCTAGACGTACATCGTGGCAGAACTTTCATCGCTGAATGTACTACATTGATATTGAACTTCTGATATTTAATTATAAATCTAACTGTATTAAAACACGGGCTATAGATCCTGAGAATATGTAAGGAATATATGATATATAGTAATTTCAGTTATAAAACACGTGAAATCCTGGAAAATGGGGGAGGGGTGTAGTTAGAATAATCTAACTGTGTCTCGGTCTCGGGACAGGCCTGTCGTAGGAAATTACATCAGTACATCCTATCAGGGAGGGGGGTGTCCTCCTCAACTTATACAACATTAATTTTCTATTATTTTTACATGCAAAGTTGGTTATTTTCACGTGTATGAAGTAAACCTATGCATTGAGATTTTTTATTAACGTTAACATATTTCTTGGCGTGATTACTGTAAAATTATACAGCAATATATTCGTAGCCTTCTGCACTGTTGATAATGACGCTTCTCGAATATACTACCCGGAAGTCTTAACCTACTGTTACGCAAGCGCACTATGTTCCGGATCAAGGAAAGATAACTCATGTTTTCGGATTGGCCTATTGCTAAGGTAGTTAATTAACTAAGTCAAAATTTACTCGAATGGCGTAAAGGAGAAAAACTGTATCATTTAATATTATTAAGTTCTTCATTAAATTTCCTCGTGTATTTCAGATACAATGAGTATTCATTTTGATAATAAATATGACATTGTATGGAAAAAGCATTGTGTTCTGCATGTTAGCTTGTGAAATGCAATGAGGATGCCAGTGTTGTATCGTTCATATTCAGTTGATTTGTTGACATTCTCACAAAGATTCCACAAGATATGACAAAGGGTTTCATAAAATACATGTACATGATTTATTAGATACAAAAGGCAATTTATCAGCTACCAGAGTATCACAAATGATTACTCAATTCAGATTCCATTTACTAGATATGAGGGATTGAAACAAGTTATTGTGCACTTTCAAACAATACGATAGAGCTTTAAGTTGGGAGCCTAGCGCCCAAACTAGGACTTGTGCCACTCAGATGACCACAGGGCATTCAGGGTATT
The DNA here is from genome assembly GCF_947568905.1 of Ostrea edulis. NCBI lineage: Eukaryota > Metazoa > Mollusca > Bivalvia > Ostreida > Ostreidae > Ostrea > Ostrea edulis. The sequence continues at coordinate 4,431,369 of NC_079172.1, read as the reverse complement.
GGCCTTTTTAATAGGAACTTACCTCAAAAGGTTAATAGAGGCACCATTTTGGGGCACGGAGGCCCCAAATATACATTATTTCAATAATTTTTATGGAAATTATCTCTATGACTTAAAGAAGTTTCTGGTTGTTCATATTTCATTTTTTAGAATGTATTCCTCTTAGTCTTTATTTAATTGGTTTTATTGAGAATTATGGGGAATTTTTTTACTTATTTTAAACAAATGTAAATTCAGTGTATATAGAATACATGCCAACAGTTTTATTATTCGATATACCCGTCGATCTCTTTCTTTGTTACTACATGTAGAATCTGTACAATTAAGTTTCAATTCCTGGATTATGCGGCGGACCAGCGCACTGCATGGAAACTACAACTTTGCAATCACCCATAGATATACGTCCATGGCCTGGAGTTTGGCGTCGATAAAGTACACCACAGTCAATGATTAAAGAGGTCTGAAAATGGACCGAGACTCGGAAGGCACATGGTGCGACCCCAACAGCCCCAAATTGAGGGCGGAAAATGTTACCCCAGGGGGTCCCTTTTCTTGCCTGTATACCCTTTTAGCGGACTCTTCAAACATTAAGTTGTTATTAACCTTCATTATGACCCTACATGACGTAAAATTAGGAACTTTCAGGTGAGCTCAATTGTACTTTATACCCTATGTGACCCTTTTAAGCGTTCTATATGTTTGACTGTTGTTTTCTACCCGTCTATCAGCTTTCTATTCTTTAATCACCCAATATTCAATTATTAGGGAAGTCTGAATAGGGGCCCCGCTCCTGGTAGGACCAAGGTGGTACCCCTACCGCCCCAAACTGAGGGTGGAAGATAATAGCCTAGGGGAGGGGTCCCCTTTCTTGTATGCATATTCTTTTTGTGGACTCTTCAAAGATTAAGTTGTTATTAGCCATCATTAAGACCCTACATAAAGTAAAACTAGGAACTTTAAGGTGAGATTATTTACCCTCAGAGGCCTATGTGACCCCTTTTAAAGGTTCTATATGTTTGACTTCATTGTTCTCTAGTCTTTTGTCAGTTTTGTTTTATTCCAACACCATATAGTCATTTATTAGAGAGGTCTTAAGTGGTCTCACCGTTTGGTGGCCCCAGGAGGTACCCCTACAACCCCAAACCGAGGGCGAAAAATGATAGTCGTAGGGGTCCACTTCCTTGTCTGCATACTCCTTTTGTGGACTCTTCAATCATTATTTTCTTATTAACGTTCATGTGATGTAACGTCAGGAACTTTCAGGTGAGCTCAATAGCCTTCAAGTATGAAACTTGGTAATTAAAAATTTGTTAATTAATTGTTTGAAAAATTATCAATTCTGATTTATTATGTGTTACCTTTTAGTATTCCGTCTGTAGCTTTTATGGTCTTATTGGATGCTGGTTTGTGGCTGCTAACTTCAGCCAAGTCGTAGCTAGGACTGTTAAAATGTGTAGAACCGAAAGTTTCACTGAAGCGCCGAAGGTGGCGAGGGTTAGGTGCGGGAGGGGTGCTTCGGGGGACCATCTCCGAGAACCCTTAATTTTAGACTTTAAATAAATCTTCCACATACTCTATCAGAGATGCGTAAAATTGCGTATCTGCCACGTAAGGGGTTAATGGACCCTTCTCCAGTTTCATATGAAAGCCAACAAAAATAATCTATCATATCTGAAATATACACTGAAGTAATTCAGACATGTTCCTATAATTTTCTATCATCTTGATGCCATGTAGAATATATTGTAAATATATATATATATATATATATATATATATATATATATATATATATATATATATAATTATCATCATCGTCATCATCATCATCATCAATTGAAGTTACGCTCCTGCGTGGCAGTGATTGAGTGATACGAAGTGCACATTTTCAAAAGTTTTCTCCATAAAAATGGAGAAAGTAAACCTTGTTTTTATCATAGATATAATACAACCTGTTAAAACTAAGCATAATGAAGAATTTGGTAACGTAAGCTTTACTATTTAGGACCGCAATGGTAAGCGCGCCACCAACTTCCGGTGTAAGGGGAGTAACTGCAAAAATGTAGGTCTGAGTAAGTAGCTCTTAAGAATCCTCTGGTTAACTTTTCATTTACTTTTATTAAAATATACTTATCTCTTAATAATTGCAAAGTGACATACAATAATGTTTTGAAATTGAAATAAATGTTTTACAATTTCCTAAATTTTCAAACCTTGCAAATATTTGTGTCAGTATCCTTTATAGAAAATAACGTTGATTTTGAGCGTGTTTACTGGCATAGTTTTGCTGATATAACATTTATTAATATGACATGAGTCACACTACTCTTTTGATATTGATAAGTCTGAACAGTATGGAGCGCCATATTAACATAAACTGAAATAATGGAAGATATCTTCAATTATTTGAAGATATCATCAATTCATTTGATGCGCGCAACAATTTAATTAAAAGATCTCTTCAAATAATTAATGATATCTTCAATTCTGAATTATTGCTCGCATTAATTGAATTGATGATAGCAATAATTCTTCAGCTGAATTGATGCGCACTTTGATTTAATTAATGATCTCTTCAAATGAATTAATGCTATCGACAATTGAATTGATGCGCTACAATTTCATTGAAGAGAGCAATAATTGATATATTGTGCGCATTAAATCAATTGATAAGAGCAATAATTGATTTAATGCGCGCATTAATTCTAATATGGTTCTCTTCAATTGAATTAATATCTTTAATTTATTTGAAGAGAGCAATAATTCTTTTAGAGAGAGCAACTATATAATTAAAGATATCTTCAACTCAACATATCCAAAATTGAATTAATGATCTCTTTAATTGAATCGTTGCTCTCTTTTAAAGAATTGATGCGCGCATTAATTCCTTGTACAAAAGCATTGTAAATAATTAAAGATATCTTCAATTGAATTAAAGAGATCATCAAATTATTTATATCGAGCTCTAAATTAATTATTGCGAGCAATATTTCTACGAAATTGATGCCCTCATCAATTGAATTGAAGAGAACAATAATTGAATTCCATTATTGCTCTTATTAATTCAATTGCATTGATGCGCGCATCAATTGAATTGAAGAGAGCAATAATTGAATTAATGTGCACATTAAATCAATTATTGCTCTCATTAATTCAATGGATGCGCGCATTAATTCATTTGAGGAGAGCAATAATTGAATTAAAGCGTGCATTAATTCATTTGATGAAAGCAATAATTGATTTAATGCGCGCATTAATTCAATTAAAGAGAGCAATAATTGAATAAGATATCTTCAATTATTTGAGTGTATGTTAATTTGGCGCTCCATAGAACAGCAGCATTGAAAAAAACCCGAATATTGTGCGATGAAATTCCTAAATACATATCTAAATACATTATGTCCATCATCTTTCAAAATTTACTAATAATTAGGTTTACTTCATATAAATCTGTTATTTTTATATCAATATCTACATATGCTGGAAGTGCACATGTCACAAAATTCCATGGAATGATGAATACTACGTTCTGCTAAATTTTCAAATGGAGTATCAAGAATTTAAACAATTCCGTTCTGAAATAGAACATCCTCCAATGATTTAGAAATAACAATCTAGTACGTTGGGGAGGGGGTCATTAGTGGCGGATTTAAGGTAAATCGTGGTCTCTTGTTTAGAAAAATGTAAACGATAAAAAAAAGCAATAATTCATTCCTCTCTCAGAGCAATAAATGACAAAATCTTTTGCTTTATTGAATTACTTTTATTGGGAGAACTTACATTTTTTCCAAAACCCCTTAAAATTTGCGTCATTTTGTTGATTTCCCTCTATCAAAAATGACAGAAAATAGTAAACATTTCCACATGGAAGACATATTTGAAGCCCAATAAAATCTGTAAAATCCGTGAAATCTAGGAGGTTCCGGGAGCCTCCACCAGGGCTTAGCCCTGGACCCACTGGGGGTCTCAAGGTGCACCCCCCCCCGACCCCTGCATCATGAAGTTGCGCCTTCTAACCCCAATTTCTGGATCCACCCCTGGTCATGCTAATAAAGTGATTGTAAAACGTGGTACTTTGCATAAAACTACTTTGGTGTTTATACATAGAATCAATACGGCATTACTGAAAAAATCCAAATTTATTTTACATTATTAGACCTGATTAATTTTTCTCTCATTGTATGATTGAACATATTTATGATTTTTACGTAAATCATAACAAAGACACGTGTCTGCGCCAACCACGTGGGTCCTCAAACAGGGCCCATTTCATTTCAAACATCAAACACTGGTCTATCGAGTATTCATTGATACACGACAAATATTCGTACAAATTAATGTACATCAGATTTGGCACGGTGTAAAAGGGATAGTTTCGCACTATAGACCCGGTCAACTTTCTCAAAAAATAAAAATATCTCATATTTGAAGGGATATTACATGTGTAAAAATTTATGAAATAATTTAGGGAAACGTGTCAAGTATACCTAAGTGGCACAAGTCCTAGTTTAGGCGCTAGGCGCCGTACCTAGACCCCTACCGCATATAGTTAGATAGTAAAAATAGGGTATATTTGGCGCCGCCGTACCCCAAATCGGTGCCTATACTTACCCTTTTGGGGTCAGAATCTATTAGAGGGGTCAATGCCTTAAAATGCCCTGTGGTCACCTAAGTGGCACAAGTCCTAGTTTAGGCGCTAGGCGCCGTACCTAGACCCCTACCGCATATAGTTAGATAGTAAAAATAGGGTATATTTGGCGCCGCCGTGCCCCAAATCGGTGCCTATACTTACCCTTTTGGGGTCAGAATCTATTAGAGGGGTCAATGCCTTAAAATGCCCTGTGGTCACCTAAGTGGCACAAGTCCTAGTTTAGGCGCTAGGCGCCGTACCTAGACCCCTACCGCATATAGTTAGATAGTAAAAATAGGGTATATTTGGCGCCGCCGTACCCCAAATCGGTGCCTATACTTACCCTTTTGGGGTCAGAATCTATTAGAGGGGTCAATGCCCTAAAATGCCCTGTGGTCACCTGAGTTACACATGTCCTAGTTTAGGCGTTAGGCGCCGTATATTGAGAGTACTTTTTTGTCGGGTTCGTTATACGTACATTTCCTAAGCGATAAATATTAAGGAAAATCCTTATTGGCCGCTAGCTTATTGTCCGCTAGCTTGACTTAGGCAAGAAAGTACATACTGACGTGTATCAACTACGAGGCGCCAGGTGTGAAATCCAATTTCTGATGAAAACTATAACCTACAAAATCACACCTTTTATTTAAAATAAAGAAAATTGTTATACTAAAGCAGTGATCACAACAATATGGGGTAAGTACAAAGGCTGTCGACTGGGCATATAGTGTTAATCCAGCAAATTTAGCCGGGGCCTGGGTCAGCTGTTCCTCATCATCATGCTGATGGCCATTGTTTGAATGTTTTTTTATTCCGATGAAATGAAATATTATGATATACACCTATTCAAAATACCGTTAAATAAAAGTTCAGCGATATTTTTGGTTGAAATAGGGGAAGGTTAAAATAATGGCACATATGCTTTCTCGAATTTTCTCGATCATGACATGCGACAGGGTTTTGACACAATCTGAGCAAACAGATTGTGTAAAAACCTTGTGGTGACAGCGTGGCCTCAGTGAAACTTTAAGGCATGTCTCTGTGTCGCCTTACTACCTATATTTTATTCTTTTCAGTGGGAACATAATGTTGGAATGTTTATAAAGGAGGAAAAGAATCAATATACGAGATGCAGAGACTGTTGATTGGTGTAAGACTTGTGACGTGTGTCAGCTTGATTCTTTTTTCTATAAGCTGTTATAACATGATGGTAAAAAGTGAGGAAGCTGTAAGGGTAGAAAGTGGATCCACACCTATGGATGGTACAAAAACAGACAAAAAGTCAGGATCATCCACCAATGACCGAGCAAATGCCCTTACAGTTGTTCCTGATAATGAAGATGATGATGGTAATATTATACACACTAATATCACACATGTAATTATATCTGTCAGAGCAATATATTCAAAGGATATATTTCTTGATTTGTTTTTATGTCCCTTTGAGAATTTTTCACTCAGGAGACGTCACCAGTTAGTGCCCCACATTAAGGCCTATATGTCTGCCGTGACGTGGTCTCATCCAAAAGATTCTAAATTAAGCCAAACATTTGGTGAAGGATTAGGCACTATCAATATTTGTGTCATAAGTCAGGTCGGACACAACCAAGGCATGAGCTTGGCTCACTCCCAATCTCCCAGTCACAGAGTGAACACCATCTTGGTTTTAACTCAGGCCTTAAAGCAAAGGTATTGGTGCAATCTTTGCACCAAGTAATGTTGACATGATTTTGTGTTGTGCATTAGAATGAATAAACATTAGGCCTAATGCAACACACTGTCAGGGGTCCACAAGACTGGGATGAAATTGAGATAAAATAATCTGAGACGAAGGAGATGTTTCTTTGTGAGATCTCCGCCATTTTTGATAGGGGACTTCTGGGATTGTAACAAAATTCATGTGCCGTTTCAGCTTGAACTCTTTCGTGCACTGTTGTCATTAGAGCTCACAGTATGAGCCAGCACTTAATGCTGGTTTGCTGCGCTCACTATCAGTATTACCACAACAAAAGTTTGGGTAGTGCCATAAAAATCTGCCAGCAAAGTTATAAGTTCACTATTAATTTTCTGCACTGAGATGTATAACGTAGACTGCCATTGTCCGAACTATGTAGGATTTTTAAAATTTAAACATTTTGAAAATGGTTATCATGGATTCAATGGATTTCTCTCTCTCTCTCTCTCTCTCTCTCCCCCCCCCCCCCCCCCCCCCCCCCCACATGACTATAACAATGAGTCCCAAGCTAAAATCAATGAATCCAAAGTTTATTCTTTCAAACAATAGTCATATCTGGTGAAACATTTTAATCTTTCAAATTTCCTTGACCTCTACTAGTTCGGTGTTTGACTTTGGGGACTTGGTGTTTGACTTTGGGGACTTGGTGTTTTGTTTTTCCCCTGTGCTTGCTGTTGATTTATGATTGTGATGATTTGTATCACTTTTTAAAAATGTATATAACTTTCCCTGATTTTTTATATTATCGTAACAACAGTCAAGGGCAAGTTTTGTCTAATCAACATATCATATGTCACAATGATTAATGCAGTGCGCGTTGATCAGATTGCAACCTACATTTTTTTGTCATTCGAAATATATTGGGTATCTTGTACGTTCTGGAGCTCAAAATTTGTACTAATTACTGGCAAAAATGAAAACACTATTGAATTTTATTTCCTAGGTTTAAATATTTACTTTTAAAGCCATGGGAATTACAGTATTTTGGAAGTGATTTCATTTCATCTATTTCAGCTACAATTACAACAGAGGATGAAAGTGTGCAGGATTTCGGCAACCTTGATGTTTTCTACCCAACTAAAGAATGGCAAGAAGTCCAACCAGGTAAACAATGTATTATAAATACAAGTACATCATGTGTTGCTCACCAAGAAAACCAATCATGATTTTCACTATGCTGGTCGATTTTCATGTATGATCTCCCTCTGCTTGTGAAATCAATGAGAGCCCAACAGGGATGCCCAAAAGTTGGCATCACTTTGTAACACACTGTGATTGATTAACGGTTGGTGAAGTGCACTTTCGGATCCAAAAGAAAGCATACATGCTATATCTTCAGATCAATCTGGGATAAAGTGCACTTTTAACTAAGAAGAAACTGGTTTAGAGAGATATTCTATGATCTCGGACAATTAAAACAATTCCCTTGAGAATGTTAAAGCATCAGTTAGATTACTCCACTCAAAGCTTCCAAGCCTGATGAGTGGTATTGAGCTGTCTGTCCATCTGTCTGTTAGTTTTTTGTGTCCGGGCGATATCTGGCCTAGAACCATCAAACCTGGTAGGCTGATGCCTCTTGGATGAAAGGTGTGTTGTGACCCAGCAATAGGTCACTGTGCCTCCTTGTGAAATTTTATGGCTGTACATATTCATATCATGTTTGGATGATGTCTTGCACACTGTGAGGCCTGGGACCATCAAACTAAAGTCAGTTGAAGTGTCTTGGGGGAAGAGGTGTCACAACCTAAAAGTAGGTTACTGTGGCCTAATTTTGGAATTGCAAATGACAGCATCACAGCTTTTGACTTGCATGCAAACATAGATATGTATTATGTAGTTTCAGACAGCCAGGTATATGATATACCCTAGTGGTGCACTTTATTTTGAAATTCATTTAATTTTTTTCCTAATCGAATGTCTAATAGTAATATTCACATTGCAAATCTAACAAGACAAGATTTATGCTTATGCCACTGCCTTTAATCCACTGATATTTGACTAAACCATTTGGAATTTAAAGCATAAAGCTCATTAAAGAATGAAAAAGTTTGCATTTTACTTGTAATACTGAACCGAAAAGCAAGTAATAACTAATTTGAAATTAATTTTTATCAGTACATTGCTTTAGGTACTCTTTGATGTTTACATTAACTGAGCTGTTTTCTATGAGATGGCATATATATGTGACAATCAAATGGCATCACTTCTCATGTTAAATGAGAGTCGATTGACAAAAATGATGGCCAACTTTAACTTTCCAAGATAAAAAAAAAATCCGAATTTTTCATGTTCTGGTGGGGCACAATGATGACTAGTGTTAAAAGTACATGTATAACAAGCTGTAGTCTGAATGTATTTGAAAAAGATAAAATAATCCATATTTTAAATGATTCTCGGACCACTTTTGTGGTGGAATTTTCTTCATCTTACCTTTAGATATTATTGTCAATATAATAGTGGAGTACAGATTAATCATTTAAATTTTATGAGTGCATATACATGTATTTATGATTCTTCATATGCTTTGGGATTTGATTTTCTGGATTAGAGCGTGACTGAATCTAAAGAGACTTATAACACAGTTTAATAGAATACTGTCGGACATTTTATTCATGATATTTTTGCATAAATTTGCATGTTTATCTCATTCATTTCGTGTAGTACTTTAATTAAGAAATTGAACTTTCTCTACAATATAAGTCTATGTGTATTCAAATATGTCTGACAGAGGAATCTTCCAATGCAAGAATGCTGAAATGGTCTCATAAAGTATGGGTGTTTTAAAGTTTTTGGTTTTGCATTTAGAATTTTCACGAAATAGAAAGTGCTGTCAAGGAACAAGTGCATCAGGCTGAATACTGTAATATTCACATGTATATACATGTATGTAGAGACAGAGGTGATCAGACTGAATACTGTAATATTCACATGTATATACATGTATGTAGAGACAGAGGTGATCAGACTGAATACTGTAATATTCACATGTATATACTTGTATGTAGAGACAGAGGTGATCAGACTGAATACTGTAATATTCACATGTATATACTTGTATGTAGAGACAGAGGTGATCAGACTGAATACTGTAATATTCACATGTATATACATGTATGTAGAGACAGAGGTGATCAGACTGAATACTGTAATATTCACATGTATATACTTGTATGTAGAGACAGAGGTGATCAGACTGAATACTGTAATATTCACATGTATATACTTGTATGTAGAGACAGAGGTGAAGCTAATTTGATTGAATAAAGCTGTGTTAAATTGCCTTTATGAAAACCCGATTTGATGGCTGCTGTGAATGCATAAAGAGTTTAATTTTAAACTGTTTGTGTGGGCAGGTCAAGCCATTCCTAAGGGTTTGCATGTGAGACTGAATATGCAGACTGGTCAGAGAGAGGCCAAGCTGATGGATGGAGACAGTGGACTAAAGTACTGGTCAAAGGATGGAAAACAAGGTATTTAGTGAATGGAGTTGTCTCTCCTTCTTCACACATTATCCCACTACAACATGATAATGCATTGGTGAATAAGAATCTTTAGTATTAAACTATTTCTTTGAAAGTAAATGGACAGTTTTTTTGCAACAAGGGGTGCCTTTATTAAGTTATCTTTTTTGTTATAGTTGAGTTGGGTGGGAGTAGGATGATTTACAATGTAATTTCCTCCCATACGGTACCAATCTTCCCATACAGTACCAATCCTCCCATACGGTACCAATCTTCCCATACGGTACCAATCTTCCCATACGGTACCAATCCTCCCATACGGTACCAATCTTCCCATACGGAACCAATCTTCCCATACGGTACCAATCCTCCCATACGGTACCAATCTTCCCATACGGTACCAATCCTCCCATACGGTACCAATCTTCCCATACGGAACCAATCCTCCCATACGGTACCAATCTTCCCATACGGTACCAATCTTCCCAATGCAAGCCCCATCACTATCTGTATGGAGCATCAAACTTAATTTATACGAGGTTAATAGATAATAGAATTTTAAATATTAAGCATATTAAACAATTCACCATCTTTAATCAATATTTTCGAACATTTTCCCATGTTTCATTGCATATGTAGAAAAATAACAAATTTCCTTTTCCATGATGTACAGGTGTAAAGCAAAACTGCCCCAAATTACTTTGCAATGTACATATATATAAAATTAAAAGAAATTACTTTCAATTCCTGATGGTGTAAATTTTTAAAACTCGTTCAATATAATTTAATGAATGATTATAAAGAAAATATGAATTTTGTTTGAAGCTGATCAATAATGCCATAGCAATAAATGGAGCAGAAGCTAAGCATATTGTGACATCATTTCCAGAATGTCATGTAGTCTGACCTAGTTTCAATCAGACGTATTCAGACGATATTAGAAATGTTGATAATAATGTCAATACTTATCATTTCCATTAGTGGAACTCTTCAAATTAAAGGCGTGTAAAGTCGTGCTACCGGGACAACATACGTAAACATTACTTAGGCATACGTAATATAAATTATGGTATCGAATACATATTATAACCGACTGCAAACCACGACACTGATTAAAATTCTAAAGGCAAATTTAGGAATTGATTATTCTTACAAGAAAACAGATGAACTTATTAAACTATTTTAGAATAAGTTATATATTTGCCAAACTGCATTTTTAGCTCACCTGAGCTGAAAGCTCAAGTGAGCTTTTCTGATCACCCGTATTCCGGTGTCCGTCCGTCTGTAAACTTTTCACATTTTCAACTTCTTCTCAACAACCACTGGGCCAATTTCAACCAAAGTTGGCACAAAACATCCTTAGGTAAAGGGAATTCTAAATTGTTAAAATAAAGGGCCAGGCCACCTTCCAAGGGGAGATAATCAAGAAAAGGTAAAAATAGGGTAGGGTCATTAAAAAATCTTCTTCTCAAGAACCACTTGGCCAGAAAAGATGAAATTTATAGATAAGCTTTATTAGGTAGTGCAGATTCTAAATTGTTAAAATCATGGCCCCCGGGGGTCGGATGGGGCCACAATAGGGGGTCAAAGTTTTACATACAAATATATAGGGAAAATCTTTAAAAATCTTCTTCTCAAGAACCACTGAGCCAGAAAAGCTGAGATTTATATGAAAGCTTCCTTATATAATGCAGATTCTAAATTGTTAAAATCACGGCCCCCGGGGGTCGGATGGGGCCACAATAGGGGGTCAAAGTTTTACATGCAAATATATAGGGAAAATCTTCTTCTCAAGAACCACTGAGCCAGAAAAGCTGAGATTTATATGAAAGCTTCCTTATATAATACAAATTCTAAATTGTTAAAATCATGGCCCCCGGGGGTCGGATGGGGCCACAATAGGGGGTCAAAGTTTTACATACAAATATATAGGGAAAATCTTTAAAAATCTTCTTCTCAAGAACCACTGAGCCAGAAAAGCTGAGATTTATATGAAAGCTTCCTGATATAATGCAGATTCTAAATTATTAAAATCATGGCCCCCGGGGGTCAGATGGGGCCACAATAGGGGGTCAAAGTTTTTTTGTTTTTTTGATATAGTGCAGATTCAAGTTCGTTAAAATCATGGACCCCGGGGATTGAATGGGGCCTCAAGGGGGGCATAGAAGTTTTACATACAAATTTATAGGAAAAATCTTTTAAAATCAACTTCTCAAGAACCACTGAGCCAGAAAAGCTGAGATTTATATGAAAGCTTCCTGATATAGTGCAGATTATAAATTGCTAAGATCATGGCCCCCCGGGGGTTGGATGGGGCCACAATAGGGGGTCAAAGTTTTACATACAAATATATAGGAAAAATCTTTAAAAATCTTCTTCCCAGAACCACTAAGCCAGAAAAGCTGAGATTTATATGAAAGCTTTCTGATATAGTGCAGATTCAGGTTTGTTGAAATCATGCCCCCCTGGAGTAGGATGGGGCCACAATAGGGGATCAAAGTTTTACATACAAATATATAGGGAAAATCTTTAAAAATCTTCTTCTCAAGAACCATTGGGCCAAAGAAGTTCATATTTACATGAAAGCTTTCTGACATAGTGTAGATTCAAGTTTGCAAAAACCATGGCCTCCAGGGGTAGGTTTGGGGCCATAATAGGGACTACGGTTTTACATGCAAATAGATATGGAAAATCTTCTGATATGGACCAAGGTGACTCAGGTGAGCGATGTGGCCCATGGGCCTCTTGTTTTTTTTTAGACGTTTATAACACCAATTAACACAACAAATGTGTTTCTAAACTTCATCTAAGGTATTTTGAAAATTACAAAATATTGATTGACTTAGGACAGAGAACATCGTTGTTTGGAATTCTTATAATACATGTAGGTGTCGTAGAGTTTAAAAAAAGCCATGTAGCATCCTTGATAAACTAGTGTTAGAATATTTTTAAAATGCAGTTTGACCAATAGCTATTTTATTTAAAAGTACACCATGTACTTTAACTTTAAAAAAAAGGGGGGGGGGGGGTGCTATGAACGTTTCGTTTATGTCCCAGTAATCTCGCACTTGATCGCAAGACTTGTGCATTTTCTTACCAATGACACACAAGAGTCATCAAAGCGCGATAACTCTAATGTGCTGGTAATGAGAAGTATTGTGTCAATCAAGTACACTTGAATCATTTAACTGTATTGTGTTTGAAATAATAGACTTTTTCATATTGTATGTTTTGTGTTTCGAACTTGATTTTTTTTCTGTACCTTTATTGAAATAAAAATTTATGTGTCGTAATGCTTGGTGTAGAATATTCAACTTGATTATTATTGATGATATGTAATAGACCTACATATATTCCTCATGATACAATTGTGTGTGTGTGTATTTTTGAGAGCGGATCTAACAACCAACCCCCACCCCCAAAGTTTTGGTTTTTTTTACAGAGGGAGTCAACCTATTGGAGAGGTCCAATTTTTGAGGTGTGTTTTGTTGTCTGGTCTGCATTACAGAGGTTACTACTTTGTATTGGTGGAATTCTGACACCTGGTTCACTCATTTGTAATGGTATCTTGACAGCTGGTTCACTCATTTGTAATGGGATCTTGACACCTGGTCTATTCCTTTGTAATGGGATCTGACAGCTGATCTACTCCTTTGTAATGGGATCTTGACACCTGGTTCACTCCTTTGTAATGGGATCTTGACACCTGGTCTATTCCTTTGTAATGGGATCTGACACCTGGCCCATTCCTTTGTAATGGGATCTTGACACCTGGTTCACTCTTTTGTAATGGGATCAGACACCTGATCACTTCTTTGTAATGGGATCTGACACCTGATCTATTCCTTTGTAATGGGATCTGACACCTGGTTCATTCCTTTGTAATGGGATCTGACACCTGGTTCACTCCTTTGTAATGGGATCTGACACCTGGTTCATTCCTTTGTAATGGGATCTGACACCTGGTTCATTCCTTTGTAATGGGATCTGACACCTGATCTACTCCTTTGTAATGGGATCTGGCACCTGGTTCATTCCTTTGTAATGGGATCTGACACCTGGTTCACTCCTTTGTAATGGGATCTGACACCTGGTTCATTCCTTTGTAATGGGATCTGACACCTGGTTCACTCCTTTGTAATGGGATCTGACACCTGGTTCATTCCTTTGTAATGGGATCTGACACCTGGTTCACTCCTTTGTAATGGGATCTGACACCTGATCTATTCCTTTGTAATGGGATCTGACATCTGGTTCATTCCTTTGTAATGGGATCTGACACCTGGTCCACTTCTTTGTAATGGGATCTTGACACCTGGTTCACTCCTTTGTAATGGGATGTTGACAGCTGGTCCACTCCTTTGTAATGGGATCTTGACATCTGGTCCACTCCTTTGTAATGGGATCTTGACAGCTGGTCCACTCCTTTGTAATGGGATCTTGACAGCTGGTCCACTCCTTTGTAATGGGATCTTGACAGCTGGTCCACTCCTTTGTAATGGGATCTTGACAGCTGGTTCACTCCTTTGTAATGGTATCTTGACATCTGGTTCACTCCTTTGTAATGGGATGTTGACACCTGGTCCACTCCTTTGTAATGGGATCTTGACATCTGGTCCATTCCTTTGTAATGGGATCTTGACAGCTGGTCCACTCCTTTGTAATGGGATCTTGACACCTGGTCCACTCCTTTGTAATGGGATCTGACAGCTGGTTCACTCCTTTGTAATGGGATCTTGACGCCTGGTCCACTCCTTTGTAATGGGATGTTGACAGCTAGTCCATTCATTTGTAATGGGATGTTGACAGCTGGTCCATTCATTTGTAATGGTATCTTGACAGCTGGTCCATTCCTTTGTAATGGGATCTTGACATCTGGTCCACTCCTTTGTAATGGGATCTGACACCTGATCTACTCCTTTGTAATGGGATCTTTACACCTGGTCCATTCATTTGTAAAGGGATCTTGACAGCTGGTCCACTCCTTTGTAATGGGATGTTGACAGCTGGTCCATTAATTTGTAGTGGGATCTTGACAACTGGTCCATTCCTTTGTAATGGGATCTTGACACCTGATCTATTCCTTTGTAATGGGATCTTGACATCTGGTCCACTTCTTTGTAATGGGATCTGACACCTGGTCCACTTCTTTATAATGGGATCTTGACATCTGGTTCATTCCTTTGTAATGGGATCTTGACAGCTGGTTCACTCCTTTGTAATGGTATCTTGACATCTGGTCCACTCCTTTGTAATGGGATCTGACACCTGATCTACTCCTTTGTAATGGGATCTGACACCTGGTCCACTTCTTTGTAATGGGATCCTGAGACTGGTCTGCCCCTCCCTAATGGTGGGATCCTCATACCTTGTCTGCCCCCTTTAAGGTTTTACATACAAATATATAGGGAAAATCTTTAAAAATCTTCTCAAGAATCACTGGGCTAGAGAAGTTTACATTTACATGAAAGCTTCCTGACATAGTGCAGATTCAAGTTTGTAAAAATCATGGCCCCCGGGATAGGTTGGGGCCACAATAGGGATCAAAGTTTTACATGTGAACATGTAGTGAAAATCTTTCAATATGGGCCAAGGTGACTCCGGTGAGCGATCTCTTGTTTCTAAGAGATGTCTATACAAAATGAAACAGTAGGCATATTTTTTGTGCATTTCCTTGTATTGACATTGTACATGCCATTAAAACAGTGGTATCGATATTTTGTAATTTGAATGTATTACAGGGGTTGTAAATACAGAAAAAGAATTCTTTACACCAGATGATTTGAAGAGAGCTCTCAAAGAATTCAAAGTCAACAAAATAGATGATGAAGACTTGCAGGTGGGGTAAATCTTAATTTACATCTACTTTTAATATAAGAGCATGTTTTTTTTAAAAACATAAATTGTTCTTAAGGAGGTATGCTACACAAGAGAAATTTGATATGAATGAAAAATGGAGGATATGTACAACAATATGTTGAAATTGAAAACTTTTGAATTTACTTTATTTAGTCAAAAAATGCAGTCTTAGTAGAAAGCTATCTGAAAAAATTACCCCCCATTCCCGACTTGAATCCATGATCTACAGTTTAGCAATCAACATGATAACCTACTGTGCTACTCAGCTAGGCGATGATTTTTTAAATGAATAGACAAATATTACTGATATTTATATTTTCATCCATGTTTTAGATTTATATTGAGTATTTTGTATCATCATTAGAACAAGTTAATATAAGACTTGAGTATACTGATTAGTTAACTTGTTCTTAACTTTATCTAGCGTAAGACTGATTACCGGTAGTTCAGTTCAGTCATGATGCTCGATTAGAACAGACTTGCCCCATATTAAAGTCAATAGTTTCAATATGTAGACGTTTTGTTTATTTTCAGCTTTTGAAGTTTAGTTTTAGTGTTAGTTTCCTTTTCTGTTTTAGTTTTCTTTTCCATATAAATATTCTATCGTCCTGAGGAAGGGACGGGTCGTCCCAAAAATTTGACAATTTACTGTTGTTTGTTTCATTGAACATTTTAGTGCTTTATATTATATATATATATTATATTATATATATATATATATATATATATATATATAATCACATTCATAATAGTACAAATTTTCCTTTTTGGCTCCTTCAAATGAAGGAATTTGTTTTAATCATCTTTTTCTATATATGTTTTTTTTATACTATTCACATCATTAACAAGAATTCTATGCATAATTCGATATTGGAACCATCTGACTTGCACATCATTTGTTACTTTAAAGATGAGACTGTTCTAAGTGTTCCTGGGCACCAGTTTTTGCTTACATGTAGATCATACTCGTTTCCCCATTTTGTTTCACATGTAGGTTTCTTCCATATATAATTCATAAAAATGATATAGAAGTCTTTTGCACCCATTTGACTTTTGCTAATTGTTTGCAGGAACTGAGGGTACAAAATTTTAAATGATTAACCATGTACTCTAAATTGTAATTTAAAACTTATACGGTACCAATTTTGATGCACCAGATGCGCATTTCGACAAATAATGTCTCTTCAGTGATGCTCAAGCTGAAATTTTGGAAATTTGAAATAAAAATAAACTTGTAAGAGCTAAAAGGAAAACTAGAGTGCCAAAAACTGGAGCCAAATTCATCCAAGGATCAGAGCTATATGCATGAGGGAGATATAATCCTTAATTTTGAAATGAATTTCGAAATTTTATCCCAGCAATTAAATATACATCCGTATTTTCATGCTAGTAACGAAGTACTTAGCTACTGGGCTGTAGAGACCATTGTAGAGTCCACCTGCAGAGGCCTCGACCCAGGGGTCATAATATAAAACTTATACGGTACCAATTTTGATGCACCAGATGTGCATTTCGACAAATAATGTTTCTTCAGTAATGTTCAAGCCGAAATTTTGGAAATTCGAAATAAAAATAAATTTTTAAGAGCTAAAAGGAAAACTAGAGTGCCAAAACCTGAGCCAAATTCGTCAATGGATCAGAGCTATGCATGAGGGAGATATAATCCTTAATTTTGAAATGAATTTCTAAATTGTATCCAAATCTAATTTTTTTCAAAATTCTATTTATGATTTCATAATACAATGTAAATCGTGGTTGAATATTGTTTTGATTACAGAACTCTTCATAAAACATTATTTCACCATTGTCATTGTAAAAATCTGATATTTAACATACACCTTTTCTAACCACTGTTTATAGAAGACATTTTTATTATTAATACATATTGATTCATTAAGCCATACAGGACTCACAATGCTACATTGATTTTCAATGCACTTTCTCAATTCTAAAAAGGCTGAAAAAACTCCAAGCCAAAAACTATTTTTACAGGATTTCAATAGTTTCTGCAAAAATGCATATGGAAATTGTGTTACTTGCAAAACTGTAGGTAAAGTATCAGTTATAGATAAAGGATTTCTAGCCAGATATACGTGCATTGTCATAGAAACGGCACACCCATGTAATCTTCAAGCTTTTAGAGAAAGTTTCAAGGCATATCTTTTGAAAGCCTCCATTTCCATAGCTTTGAATAAAATTACCCTTGGCAACTCTTGGGAGTTTTTGAATTCCAAACATATTGATAAAAATACTTTCGATTTCTTTTAACTTTTCTTCTGGGGGAGTTGTTAAACTAATCAACAGGTGTGTAATTTTTGGAAAAATGAATTATTTAATTACAGTAATCCGCCCTGCAGTTGATATAATTCTGTGTGACCATGAGCACACAAGTGCTTTAATTTCATTAATTTTAGGAGTGAAGTTTAGTTCAACCATAGAATTGCTTTCTTAGTCTACATGATATGTTATCCCCAAAACAGTAAAGGGTTTTTGGGACCAATTTAGATTTCTGAATTTATTTGATAATTGACAGTTTTGATTGCCACAATGAACCAATTTTAACACATTTTTTTTCTTCAAAGTTTGGCTTTAGTCCAGAAAACTTGGAAAATTGATCAACAACGGAGAGAGCAGATTTTACAGAATTTTCGGAACCATCTAATTGCAATATTGTGTCATCAGCATATTGAAACAGTTTGAATTCCTTACTCACTGTAGTAATGCCCTTGATTAAAAGATTGTTCCTTTAATAATACCCATTATTTCAGCACAAATGAGAAAACGATATGGAGAGATTGGATCACCTTGTCGGCATCCTCTACCTACATGTATGTCGAAGATTTCTGAAAAAAAAAAGCCAATCTGTATTACACATAATTTTGCATCTTGCAGAAGAACTTTAAATTATATAAAAAAACTTAGGGCTATTCCAGTAAAAAATCTACCCTACCCCAGGACTCCAGGATATTTTAGGGGGTACCACCCATAGAAGCGTTTTCTCGAAAATGGTACCATGTATATATTTTTTCTTCTTCAAAGTTTGGACCTGGGATAGAAGTGATTTAAAATTTAGGATGAAATATTAACAATGAATTATATATTTTTTGAATGAAGCTTAGTTGTAGAACTTGCTAGGCAGTCATGTCTTTTTGTTTCCTGATATTTTTCTTTATCTAAACACAATAAAATGTCACCAGACTGCATTTTCACCAATGCAGATTATGCAGTGGGTGTATAACTACCATAATTCACGAAAAACTTGCAAAAAGCATTTCAGTACCCTGTTTTCCATTGCTATATATGCCACTGTGTATGTGCACAAGTTAATACAATAAATGTATTTTAAAGATCATTGTCAAATGCCTTTCCATTGCTTTATTTACAAGTAAACAGCCTTTCTGTTGCTTTGCTAGTTAACAAATATTCTACTCAGAAAGAAAAAACAACACTTCTAAATGTTTAGTCTTTATTGTTGCCACTCTCTGGACAGTATCCATCTTTGTTCTAAACAAGAGGCCTACAGGCCTTATCGGTCACCTGAGTATTAGTTAAAAGTATCACTAGTCCCAAGGGCTGCTAAAAATTTCCTGTTCTGAACATCTAAGCTAAATTCTAATATTCAGCAAAAGTACATGTATAAAACAAGATGTGTTCTTTAAACTTATATGCTCTCAAAAGAACCTATGCTGATGAAAGGCATTACATAATATATGTAACATCAACGCAAAATGACTAATTTTGACCTGCCCTAGAGTCAAAACCCTGGGGTTGCAAAATTCACAATTTTGGTACATCCTTTTCTGCTTTTCCTACATATGCATTTAGTTTTTATACCATATCAGCAAACTTCAAGAAGTCTTTCAAATGATAAAGACAATAATCACTATAATAATTTTGGCTCCATCCTGGAACCAAACCCTTACCCACAAGGATCATGAAATTTACAATTTTGGTAAAGGACTACTTACTCCTTCAAAATATCTATTTAGTTTCATTTTAGTATCAACAGCATTAAAGAAGATATTATTTAACATATACACTATATATACCAAGTTTGGCCCCACCCTGGAGTCAGAACCTCTACCCTGAGGATCATAAAATTTACAATTTTGGTAGAGGACCTTCCTGCTCTACATCACTATGCATTTAGTTTTTCTTATACATGTGGGGTTCTAGAGAAGAAGATTTTTGAAAATTGGTCAATTTTTACAGTTTTTGCCCCACCTCTAAGGCCCCCAAGGGTGCAGGAGTCCTGAAATTTACAATTTATGTCAGCCTTGTCCCAAAGATGCTTCATACCAAATTTCAAAAGAATTGTAATGGTGTAGTTATCAAGAAGAAGTTAAAAATGTTCAATTGTTAACAGATTTAATCACTGACCATTTTGGCCCCACCCTAATACCAAAACCCCCACCCCTGGGATCATCAAATTTACAATTTTGGTAAAGGGCTACCTGCTCATTCTAAATATCCATTTGGCTTCAATTTAGTATCAATAGCATTAAAGAAGATGTCTTTTAAATGTTTTACACATAAATACTATATATCAAGATTAAAACAAAATAATCAGTTAATGTAAGCATTAAATATAGTTTGCACTTTTATAAAAGATGACATTATGCCATAGCTTTAGGTCATTAACTTTTATCTTTAAAGTCTTTCACAATTTTATGGATTCTTGAATCATCCATTTTGTTTTTGGTAAAGAGTTCTTGTAACAATACTAAAAAGTCCGCCTTGAGTTTTAATGAGGAATGACACCTATATTTAAAATGATCAGTGAGCAATTGTTTCATTTCTTTCACAGTCAATTTTAAAAGAGGCGAATCTTTAAATTGTTGCATCACCCTCTCCCGGTCTTCTTTTGCTTTCTTTTTGTCCTCAAGTTTTTTAACATATGCATATATTTCCTCCTCAGAGACACCAATTAATTGTGAGATGGGTTGTATATCTGATTGTAGCTCCTCTGGGCTATTCTCAAGGATGTATTTTATGTTCCTTGATGGCAGAAAAAAGTCAGGTATCTAAACAAATTCTGGCAAAAAGCCCTCTGTCTCCTTCATTGTTTCAACAAGTTGAACTGCTTCTTCATATGGTAAGTAATGAAAGTCCGGCAAACGAGATATATCAATTATTGGTTGAATTTCATGACGAAGAACAGGACCATTCCTCTAGTTATCATCAGGACGATATGTAGCAAAGCTATAATGTGTCAGAAAAGAGAATTCAGAACAGTATCTGTGTATGTGGTATGCTGATTTAGAAGCATCTTGCTGTAATTGGTACATGTCAACAAGTTTTTCCCAGATTGGACCATATGGTTTTAATAGAAAGTTGTTTTCTTTCCTATATAGGTCATCATCAACCTTTAAAGTTTTTTTGAATTTATCTTCATACTCTTCCGGGAATACCCAATCACAGGGTTTTGGTGGAACATGGCCATCTATAGTGTCTATTGAGTATGGCACTTTTTGAAGTCGATTGACAGCCTCTTCTTTTGCAAAATTCAGAAGTCTTCTGTGAAATAAATTTAATCAATCTTTAAATATAAATCTAAATGTATCAATAATAATCATAATGATGATAGAAAATAAATTTTATTTAAATTGAAATATCTTACATGCACTATCCCATTATACAATGTAGTACACAATATTCCCATTTCTGGTTTTTTGACTCCACAAACTATGTGCACAGTTTCAATGATTTATTTCCACTCAAAATGCACTGAAAATATATTTTGACTATGTATGAAGTACTTTATAATCCTTACCCAGTAACTCTGAAGTCGATTTAGTAAGTGGAAATAATTTATAATGCAGATTACCTTAAAAGTAAAATGAAGGAAATTCGGATTAATAGAAAAAGTCGATGTTTTCAGAGTGTTTTTAAAAATGAATTATGACTGTTGATTTAGATGGTTGAAATTTAAGAACAGGACCATGTTACTTGTATTTTTCCAAAAGAGTAAACATGAAACGGAAAATTCAGATCTTCACTGAAAAAGCATTTTTTTTAAAATTAGGGTTGGTCGGGAAAGCGGAAACATACATATATTTTTTTAGGCCTTACCGAGGCGAGGCACATGTCACCTGAGCTAGACTAGTTGTAAACAAAATGATGACAAAACAGTAACTGACAGTCAATCGCTTAACTATTCATCAACAGATAAATGCTACACTGTAAAATTATATCGCATACCTTTGAATGTGTCTACGTATGCATGTAGAGCATTTGCTCTCAACCACGAGGCTGACGAGCACACCTCCACCACGCTCCAGTCCTCCATCTTTGTTTCCGATTTGAAATCGGGATCGAGATTCTCTCCGCTCTCTAGCAAAGAAGTCCCCGAAGTTTCCGAGTATTTTTAAAAAACGTTGTTCAACGCATAAACTTTAAAGTAAATTACTAATAAAAGTCACGGTAAATCGGTAATGTTCATAAACAGGGATAGAAGAGATTTTTAAAAATGGTACCATGGATAGAAGCGAATTTTACACCAGGACAACCCAGTATAGAAGCGATTTATTCAGAAACCCCACCAGGGATAGAAGATAATTTTTTTGTCGTCCGGGGGTGGGGTAGATTTTTTACTGGAATAGCCCTTACCAAACTTGAAAAAAAAATCAATAATTTAAATATGGAATTCCAAGAAACCTAATCAAACACCTTTTCAAAATCTATAAGGAGAACTAGTCCAGCTTTATTGTTTTCATTGCAATAATAGATAATAACTGATTCTATTTGTAGATCGTTAAAGCATATGAGTATATTTCTGAATGATAGGTATTATATAATTTTAGGATAACTTTTGTCTGAGTTTGTAATTCTTATTTTCGATTTTTCCTTTTCTTAGCCTTTTCTGCTGAGTGATACAAAATCATGCTTCTTATTTTATCAACAGTATATCTAGGTAGAATTTTTAACATTTTCTACTAATGTCTAATGATATTAACTCCTCAGAGATAAGAAAAAATCGAGTTGTGTTTGTTTCCCCAGTTTCATTCTATTCCATATGTACGTTTTTGTCTCAAGATTATCTATCCTCGAAGGACCTATTAAGTTGAACTTATTCTTTAGTTTTCCAATTCCTTCCCTGGTTTTAAAATTGATTTCTCAGATGAAAGGTGAAATCAAGTTGAAAGTCCTGAACAACATTCCAGTCCCAACACATGATTACAAAGTCTAACTCAATATCTTCTATCAAATTTCCTAATTGACAGTAGAAATGAAAGTCATCTTTATTCGGACCATATAAATTCATATATCTATTTTCAACTAATATGTTAGTTATAATGCAGTTTCCATCAATGTCATGTTTTACAGTCGAGATTTTAATCTCTGTATTATTATTAGTGTTAGAGTACCTCTAGTATTAGTTTCACCTGCACTCATTAAAATATCATGTCCCCATTGTGAGTAAACCGATCTTTTTTTCAGACTCGGTACAGTGTGTATCTTGTAAACAGAATATAAAGGATTTTAAATCCCTTATGTAACTAAAGACATCTTTTCGGTTTTACTGTCATGAAGCCCTCTGTAGGTAACTGATGCAGTCTTAAATCTTTAAAATTTATTAAATGTTTACCAAATACACCTGCACATACAATATGAAACTTTAACACACCGATCATTCATGAAAAAAAGAACCCAGCAATAAAAAAACCAACAAGATATTCTTCCAGCATGTTATTACACACTAGTCTCAACATACATATGTAATGTTGATATCAATGTAGAAGTGAGGATTATTATTAAACAAACAAGATCATAAGGTAGATAAGTTTGTATATCGATGTATAGACGAATTTAGAACACTGTGACATCAGAAGAAAGACCCAGCGTAACTGCTATATACTATATGGTATGCTTTCCAACAAAAAAAATACATGTAGCATTAAAGGATAATCTTCATGTAGCGTTTAAGTATAGTCTACAGTGTATTAACGCAGAATTAAAGAGTTCAAAAGTAATTTAGAAGGTAACAAGATTTTCTGAAACTGTCCAACACCCAGAGTTGTCCAGGTCCCTCCACTGTTATCCCAGTGGGTCTGATACCAAGACTAGAAACGTCCAGATACCGTAGGGCCCGTCCATCTCGATCTACAACATGGATTGTCTTGTTTCCGGTGTCCGATATCAGAATATTAGCGTTGGAGTCATTAGTCAGAGTATGAGGTTTGAAGTACTTCAGGATGTCACTGTTTTTATAGGAAAATCTGTAAATTCCATACTTGTCAATGATTTCAATAGAGTTGGTCTCGGCATCGATGACCCATATATCTCCATTAAGGTTTTCCGTGAGCGATGTTGGTTGAGCAAACAAGGCCTCCCCTGACTCTTTCTCATAAATTCGCATGGTCATCTCCCCGAATTTGTCGTATTTTAGAACTTCACCACAAGAGTCCTCCTCTTGGGTCACTGACAGGAAGAGTTCACTTTTGCGTGTCACGTACATCCCAGTCACCTCTCCGAATTCAATTTTTAAGTACACCTTTTTAGCATGATTTGACAAGATTTGTACTATGTTCTTGGGATGTTGTCCATCTATGGCCAAAAGGAGTCCATTAGACAAAGCGGCTACTGGTCCCTGAAGTCCATACCTTTTCAGCACCTCAGCATGCACTTGACCTTTGTCTTTAGTAATCAGGTAGCCAAATCTGTCACAACTAACCAATAACTCCTTCTCACTGACAATGATGATGCGAGAGACAGCAGAATCTGTCTTTGGTAAGACTGACATCTCGATAACTTTTCCACTGGATACTGTGGTCTTGACAGGTGGAAGGATTCTTTTTCTTGTGTCGTCTACTTCACAGACACAAAACTGTCCAAAGAAAGTTTCAAGTTTATCTAAGGGAATTTCACCTTTTTCAAAGGAAGTCATTTCAGAAGAAACAACAATGTTCTCTTGCATCAACGCAACATCTAATCTACATTGCATGTTGGTAAGGAGTAAAGGAAGATTGGTCATGTGACGGCTTTGGAATATTGCTTGCAGTTTGTTGATGGCTTTTTGTAGCTGCGCATAATTTGCTTTTTTTGTCATTAGCAACTTTCGAACTGGAGATCTTTCAGCATTTACGGCAACTTGCAACATCCTTTTTAATTTTTCCTCGACAGTATGTATACCTTCCTTGAAGTCCTCAGCTTGATGGTGAATTTTTGATTCCATGACCACTTGGTTTGCATCAATTTGTGACAGCTTTTTTTCAAGAATTTCGCATTCTTTCAAATATTTTGGAGTGATTTTTTCATTAAAAATCATTAACATGTTTTCAAATTCCTTTGGCTTTCTCTTGAAAAGTTCATTAAGCTCGTCAAATTCGTGACCGCGATGGTTGTCAGTCACACATCTTCTGCAAACGACTGAGTCGCATGTGACACAGTACATCTCACAATGTTTACCGCCATGGTATGAACATTTCATGTCATCCACAATTCCATAGGCTGAAGCTTGAATTCGTGATATGATTTCATGATCCCGAGATGCTACGCTCTTTAGGTGAATCTCACAGCAACGTTCACACAAAGTTTCTCTGCAATTCTTGCAAAAGCTGTCAACATTTTTAGTCGAGCTGCACAGGTCGCATATAATGGCAAACTGTTGCACTTCTTGTTCCATGTGAAATATTTAATCTGAAATCAAAAAAAAAAATTCAATTGATATATATAGGTAATTGTATAGAAACAGAAATAACAGTAATTGTATAATGAGAGAAGTATCAATGATTGTATAGTAACAAAGGTACTAGGAATTGTATATAAACAGAAATAACAGCAATGATATGGCGTGTTTGATGATCTATGCTCATCTGAGAATTTTTAATTATATTGAGACACCATTAGCTGTAGGTGAATTGCTATAAATTTAGATTCATGCTTTGTGGTGGTGGAGTCATTATGGTGAGGGTTCTTTATTTTGCCAAACCTACAGCGACAATGGACCTCATGTTTCTAAGGTCTCGTCTGAAAGACCCTTGACTCTTGCAAAGTTTACGCTCTTGAGGATAACACAGCAATTTGCGTTGTCTGATATTAAATATTTTATTATGTTTATTACATTTTTTTTTTCAATATCAAGAATGAATTTTTATTGTACTCTTTTCTTTATCCTATTTCAAATCCAAACACTTTAAATCAATATACTACATACAATACTTTGCGGCAGATTTGTATTACAAAGAAAAGAGAATGGAAATTCTAGTACACAGATCTCGGGGGGTAAGGGATTGGGTTCCAGGGGGTAAGGGATTAGGTTCCCGGGTGTAAGGGATTGGGTTCCAGGGGGTAAGGGATTAGGTTCCAGGGGGTAAGGGATTAGGTTCCAGGGGGTAACGGATTGGGTTCCAGGGAGTAAGGGATTTGGTTCCTGGCCAAAATGATTATAGTGGTTATTGTCTTTTATCATTCTAGATCTGCTGATACGACCTATATATTATGTTATGTAAACTCTTTCATTAGTATAAGGCCGGTCGCGGTAGCTCAGTGGCAGAGCGTTCATTTCGTAACCGGGAGGTCGTGAGTTTGAGACCTGCTCGTGCTATGGCCGCGTCAAATTTTAAAGACGTGAATATTTTTTGATTGGTCCTTCGTCAAAAGCTCGGCATTTAGAAGTGAGAATCACAGGTCGTTCAGATATGACCTTAAAGGGGCATGGACACCATTTGAACTTAAGATTTTCAAATTTTATTTTCCACGCCCCTTTAAAAACGGAGGTCCCATGTCGCGACAGGCGTTGGCACGATAAAGAACCCTCACTGCTACGGCCCCGAGCGCTAAGCATATGTCTAAATTTGTGGTACTTCATCTACAACTGGTTGACTTCTCAATATGAGTGAAAAATTCTCGATTGAATGAATATTGTTTAACGTCCTTATCGAGAAAAATTCTCAACAAGACGCACATACACGTGTAATTGCATAACAAACAATTAGTAAATGCACGCGGGGTGGGGGTGGGGTTAAGTTTTAAGAACACATCTTGTGTTATACTTTTGCTGAATATGAGAATTTAGCTTAGATATTCAGAACAGGAAATACTTTCTAGATTTCATAGGCCTTGGTACTAGCGATACTTTTAACCAATACTCAGGTGACCGATAAGGCCTGTGGACCTCTTGTTGTGAATATGTTTGTTACATAAGACTATTTTACTCTATATTATAGTATATCTATGATGAAGATTTAGTCATGCTAGTTATGGATAGGGTATTTAAAAGTGCAAAAAGCTCACATTCAGTACCACCTGACTCAGTGTGAATAAGCACAGAGACACTCGCTCTGTCTCTGAATTTACAAGTTGTTATATATTAAAATGCTTAGCATACTACATGTATAAGATTAAACAGTAACCAATAGATTTTTTTTTAAATTTTCATATAACAGCTTCAAATGTTGTTGTTTTATAAGATATATTTTAGAGAATGTAAGTCATGGTAAATCTGCTAATATTTTCTCTTACCTGTTAATGATTAATGGCAATAAATACCTGTCTGACGTAGGCAGAGAGGAATCATACAGTGATAGGATATTAACACATGCAGTATATATATGATTTGAATCATTGATTAGGTCCTACTTTCTGATCTCTGTATTAATTGCCACGTGCCTATGATTTGATCTACTTTTTATCTCCCCTGAGCTGAAAGCTCAAGTGAGCTTTCTGATCGCATTTTATCTGGTGTCCGCCTGTCCGTAAACTTTTAATATTTTCAACTTCTCGAGAACCACAGGGCTAATTTCAACCAAACTCGCCAGAAAGCATCTTTGGATAAAGGGGATTAAATCTTTTTAAGATGAAAGGTCACACCTTTCAAAAGGGGAGATAGTTTAGAAGTAATGAATATATGAATGACATCTTTAAAAAATATCCCCAAGAACCACTGGACCAGGAAATACAAAACTTAAAGTTTCCTTAATGGTTACTATAAGGGATCAAAGTTTTACACGGAGATGTATAGGAGGTATTTAAAACCTTCTTCTCAAGACCAGGCTTTCAAGTGGGCCCTTATTTTGCTTATTTTTCTACAACAGCCCTTATTTTCCTTATTTGAGCTTTAGAATCCTAATAAAGCCCAAATGTTTTGTTGAAATTCCTACATTTTCAAATTTTGAAAGTTTAAATAAATTTGACATAAAGTAAGTGTTGGAATTTATTAAATTCAGTCATAGTATACTTTCAGAAAATGAATATGTTGATTAAATGTACATCTCAGAAGACATCTTGATGGTTATATCAGCTATATTCAGCATTGATTGTGAGCCATGTGGGAGTCCACCTGAATTATATGGTTTGTGCTGAATGCTGGATATAGCTGTTGATGACCACTGGTATGATCTTCTGAGTGGGTAATTAGTTTTTAGGTCACCCGAGTAAACTCAGGTGACCTATTGCAATTGGTTGTCGTCGTCCGTCGTGCGTTAACAATTGAACATTTTGAACTTCTTCTTAATAACTACCAGTCCAATTCTTTTAAAATTTGTTATGAAGTATCATTGGGACAAGGGGGACATAAATTGTAAATTTCAGGACTCCAACACCCCAGGGGCCCCAAGGGCGGGGCAAAAACTGCCCCAAATTGACCAATTTTCAAAAATCTTCTTTTCAAGAACCACACGTGTAAAAAAAATAAATAAATAAATAAATACATGGTGATGTAGAGTAGGAAGACCTCTATCAAAATTGTAAATTTCATGATCCCCGGGGTAGGGGTTCTGACCCCAGGGTGGGATGTGTAAAACACTCAATTGACATTTTTAGTGCTATTGATACTAAATTGAAAATAAATAGATATTTAGAAAGAGCAAGTAGTCCTTTAACAAAATTGTAAATTTGATTGATCCATGGGTAGGGGTTTTTGTATGAGGGTGGGGCCAAAATGGTCATTATTAAATGTGTGAACAATAGACATTTTTAACTTCTTCTTGATAACTATCATTCCAATTCTTATCAAATTTGGTATGAATCATCATTGGGACAAGGGGGACATCAATTGTAAATTTCAGGACTCCAACACCCCTGGGGTCCTAGGGGCAGGGCAAAAACAGCCCAAAATTGACCAATTTTCAAAAATCTTCTTTTCAAGAACCATACACATGTAAGAAAAACTAAATACATAGTGTTGTAGAGCAGGAAGGCCTCTACCAAAGTTGTAAATTTCATGATCCCCAGGGTAGGGGTTCTGTCCCCAGGGTGGGGCCAAACTTGTTATATAGTGTTAATGTGTAAAACACTCAATTGACATCTTCTTTAGTGCTATTGATACTAAATTGAAAATAAATAGATATTTAGAAAGAGCAGGTAGTCCTTTACCAAAATTGTAAATTTGATTGATCCAGGGCTAGGGGTTTTTGTATGAGGGTGGGGCCAAAATGGTCCTTATTAAATGTGTGAACAATAGACATTTTTAACTTCTTATTGATAACTATCATTCCAATTCTTTTCAAATTTGGTTTGAAAAACATATTTGGAACAGAGGGAACATGTAAAACTTATACGGTACCAATTTTTATGCACCAGATGCACATTTCGAAAAATAATGTCTCTTCAGTGACGCTCAACTGAAATGTTTGAAATCCGAAATAACACTGAAGCTTTAGATAAACATGACTTGTAAATTTCAGGACTCCAGCACTCCAGGGGCTTAGGGGCAGGGTAAAAACTGCCCAAAAGTGACAAATTTTCAAAACTTTCCTTCTCAAGAACCACACACATGTATCAAAAACTAAATGCATAGTGATGTAGAGCAGGAAGTCCTCTACCACAGTTGTAAATTTCATGATCCCGGGGTTAGGGGTTCTGACCCCAGGGCAAGGCCAAACTTGTTATAAAATGTTTATGTGTAAAACACTTAAATAACATTTTATTTAGTGCTTTTGATACTAAATTGAAACTTAATGGATAGAACAGGTAGTCTTTTACCATTTGATTTTCCCCTGGCGAGCAAGGGTTTTGACCCCAGGGTGGGGCCAAACTTAGTATATAGTATTTATGTGCAAGTTTGTTGATACTGTATAAAATCTAAATGCATACTTAGGAATAGCAGAAAAGGATGTACAAAAAATGGTGAATTTCACAACCCAGGGTTATGACTTTAGGATGAGTCCAAATTAGTCATATATTTTGATGTTTTAATGTTAATACACCTATTATTTAAAGCCTTTCATCAGTGTATGCACTTTTGAGGGCATTGAAGTTTTAAGAACACATCTTGTTTTATACTGTTGGTGAACATTAGAATTTAGCTTAGATATTCAGAACTGGAAATTTTCTCTAGATTTCATAGCCTTTGGGAGTAGTGATACTTTTTCACTAGTATTCAGGTGACCGATAAGGTTTGTGGGCCTCTTGTTGTATTATTGCTCTTGCAAATGGTGAGTAAACCATTTTTTCTTTCCTATTGATTTGTAAATTTAACCCTTATTTTTGTCTTAAAAGCCTTTAAAAATCCTTAAAAAAAGGCCCTTATTTTTCTATAATTTTGCCCTAAAAATAGCCCTTATTTTTTGCAAAATGTCACTTGAAAGCCTGCAGGACCACTAGGGTCGTGATTAGTCACATTGATCTACATCAGGTAGTGTACAAATCCTGGTCCCGGGGACACAGTTTTACAAGGGGATGAAGGGTTCGTCACTCGTCAGAATTTTGACTTGTCATTCGCTCATCTAAGGTTGCTCAAACAAAAATATCAACCAAAAAGGACTTTAAATGTATTGCATGTATTTTGAAAATTTTTGCATTTCTGTTTCAGTTTCAAAACAGAGTCTCACTGTAACTCTCTCTTCACACATCTCATGTTCACTCTCATCCATCTCCTTATCTCTCTGAAACTTCCCATGTTCTACCTCTACGTCCCATTCACTTCCCTCTAACTAACATCCGTATCTTTCTCAACTTCATTCACACTATGCTTCAAATGGACATGTTATATGTACTGTCTGTCATTTAGATTTCTATAGTTTACTTGGTGTATGCTTGTTGTTCTTGTATGCCCAAAATTGGGTTAAAAATATTATTCCCACAACTTTTACTTTGTTTCAGCCAAAATTTCAACCGTTGTTTATGTCTTTAAGTTTTCATTTGCCTTTTCCTTGGGTTTGAAATGAGTATAACTTTATATAATATATTTCGATTTACAACTTCAATTCTGAACAATGTTGAGCCCTGACTAAAGTTAGAAATAGCGCAGACATTTCGACAGTAGGAACAAAACATTTTCTCACCTCCTTAAATGAGCCACGGACGCCCCTGGGTTAACGGTGTCTTAACTGACCCCTCTTTACGGTTTCCTTCATTAACTGACCCCTCTTTACGGTTTCCTTCATTAACTGACCCCTCTTTACGGTTTCCTTCATTAACTGACCACTCTTTACGGTTTCCTTCATTAACTGACCACTCTTTACGGTTTCCTTCATAATTTAACACTTTCTTAGATTGTTTTGGTGTCGGTAACCCAGTTTCTTTACCCCAATTAGGCCGAATGCCCTCATCATTTAAGCGGATGTTTTGCCTTTAAATACTAACTAAGTTTTACCCCCTTGGAATTTCTATTCTTTCCCATTGTTTTAATTTGTATTCAGTTTTTTAATATATGTATATAAATGATATTGACAATCCAAGCTCGTTATTAGGTTGTCATTTTGGCAAACAAGGTTAACAAGCAGATCGTCAAAAATCATTTCAGGGTGGAAATGACGAGGTGGCGCGTGTGAATGTCGAATCCTGGCCCGACCCCAGATGTAGAGGAAATATTTTCTCAAAAACAGCAGGGCCGTGATTTATCACATTAATATGCAAGCATCATCAGTTAATAGAAATTCAGTTTTGATCAAATCATGGTCCCGGGAAGTAGGTTGGGGCCAATAGTATAGGGAATAAAGCTTTATATAGGATTAAATAGGGGGAAACTCCAAAAATCTTTTTCTCTAGAGTCACAGTGCTATGATTGATCGTATCAATATGCAAACATTCGCAGGTAGTTCAGATTCAAGTTTGTTTAAGTGTAAGATGGGGCCACAGTAGGGGATCAAAGTTTCCCATGGTAATATATGGGGAAAATCTTCTTTTACAGATCAGTAGTGCCATGAGTAGTCATATTTGTATGCACGCATCTTACCACATAGTGCAGGTTCCAATTATTTCACATCATGGCCCTAAAAGATAGGGTGGGTCCACAGTCTCGGATCAATTTGTTTTACATAGCAAACTATGAGGATTAAAAAGGTATAATTATCAGCAGGTCCATAATTAGTTACATTATAATTATCAGCAGGTCCATGATTAGTTACATTAACATCGCAATCAGCGTCTACTGCAGAATGAAGTTTCATCAAATCATGACCCGGTGTGTTTTTCGAGAATCGGGCTCTCAATAGGGGATCAAGATTTGACATTATAATATATATACATGTACATGTATAACCCTTGAAATTTTTTTTTTTATCGAAATCCACTGGCCATGCATGGTTTGTTGTATTAATGTGCAGCCATTCAAATGTGCAGATTCACATCTGACAAGGGTTGGGTTTCAATTAGGATTCAAAGTTTTACATGAGAATGTATAGGAAATGTGTGTGTGGGGTGGGTGGGGGGGGGGGTGTCCTTTAAAGATAGCCTAAACCATGTCAATATGCAAACTTTTTAAAGTTGGTTGAATTCAACATTTTTTTTTATTGATCATGGGGTTAAGTTGGGACCAAAATTGGGGGTCAAATTTTATATGATAAATGAATGCATGGTGAAAAATCTTTGGAACAGCAAGGTCATATCAGTCATATTGATATTAAAGCATCCCCATGTTGTGTGGGTTTGGCAAAATCAAAACCTTATGGGGTTAGTTTGGCGTCATCACATGGGGTAAACATCTTTGGATGAAGAACAGCAGAGCCAAGGTGAACGTTGTGACCCATGGATCTCTTGTCTTTTATTGCTATGGTTACCGACAATCTTTTAGTACATGCATGTCATCAATGTTTTGTCACCGAGATAAAATCGGGGCATATTGTTTTGTTGCGTGTTTTTACGAGATACTATTAAATAGAGCCGGCTTGAGGTCAAGGTCAAAGTTGTGTGTCAGGTTAAGGGCATTTATCAAAAGGTATTGCATGATTTGATATTCTGAATATTTCAGAGTATGGAAGAAACGAAGAAGAAGTACAAGAGTTATGAAGAACTAAAAAAAGATCTAGAGGGATTACAGATGACTATAAAAACAGACCGCGAGACAATCATAGAACTTACAGCCATGCTGAACACGAGTTCTATAGACACAACAGAACGGGTGGATCTTATGGAAACACTGCTGGACTACCTGCATCAGGTAGCATACTTAAAGCAATCCTTCGTATTACCGACAATCGTCATCGAAAAATGTGTATGCAGTTAATGATTGTAATGCTTCTAGTAGATTAGCACATTTACACCCACACCTAAAGCACCAAGATGCACAACACACCGATCAATTGAATCTGACGCTGATATCGAAAATTTCTTCGTGGAGGACGAGAAAACATGTATATATAATGTCACGTTTTGCGACAGTGCAGAGATAGCGTATGTTACGGTAATCAACAGCAGGACATTCTGCTGCTGGTGACCATGTCCAAGTATTCGAAAACATCATCAAAATATAGCCTTTAGTTTTTTATGTGTATGATATCTTGATTCACAGACAGAGATTGGCAGTAGTTACTTTATTCAATCGTTAAAAAAATAATCTGCTTTGCTACTGTCAAGGAATGTGACGATGGTGGTGGAAGAATGATCGTTGTATTATAGTTAGTACACTTTATTGCAGAATACTCCCATATGGGTCAAGCAAACAAATGAACAAATTAGGAACAATGACATTCACATACATATGCTTCCACACATACTTATATATACAAACACATACACTCGCATACAATATGCAATAGATGTAAGAAATTTACTCATTTATTAATAGTGTATATTATGTAAATTGATAATGCTATGGTAAAGAACCGATGCTTTGGCTGCAAGGAGTTTCCGTGATATGCAAATTTTTCGATGTTAAGCTATAAAAAACTGTATGTAATAAAATAGGTGAAATACGTCATGACAGTTAACGAAATTCCATGTTAACCATCACGCGCTCGTCCTTTTCCGTAACCGGTTTATTTGCGGTTACGGATATAGCCGAGTAGTTACGATTGAACCATACCAAGACATGTACAAAAGCTTAAAACCTATTAATAGATATTAAAGTGACCTATCTATATATCGTGATTTTTGTCAATCTAGAGTTTTTGAATACTAAACTTTGCTGTATGGCAAATCGCTAAACCTTTCTGTTCCACCTACCTGTTGTTAAACTAGCTGTTCAATTTCTTCTTCCTGGTCTCTGTCTGACTTTTGATAACCTCGGTGTGTACGGAAGTCGTATAGGAACATAACGAAAATAATAGGGTATGCGTTCATATGCACTCTCTGTGGAGCAATATAGGAATTTTCGTGTAACTTTAAACTTTTCTCTCGTAACGAGACTACTTACTGGCGTTGGTTGAGTGGGACTGTAAGCGGACGAGAGGACAGGCAGACGAGCGGACAAGAGGACAGGCAGACGGGATTCATTTCAGTCTATTACGCTAGCGTCAAAATAAGTGACAATTTAAAACTTTCATTTTGTTTTCTATCAAGTTTTACATTAATTTAATAGGACCGAGGAATGAATATGATTTTTACGTCATACAAAAAAAAAAAAAATAATCTTTGTATGACACTTTCCATAGCTTTGCACACGTTGGTCGGTATGTCGGTCTCCCACATCTTGTGCAACAGATAACTGGAGATTAGTTTACCTAGTTTAGTTTACCTCACAAACTCCATACTTGGTTGGTTGATACACACCAATGTGCAGATGATCCCTATTGCTCAGCAGATCCGTATGTCCAAGGTCAAGGTCAATACCAGGCCAGACAGGTTTTATCTGGTATGTTGGATCTTGAGCAACAGATTAGGTGGATATGCTTTACTTCTTACAGACTTCATGCTTAGTTGGCTTAT
This sequence comes from Ostrea edulis, assembly GCF_947568905.1. Classification (NCBI taxonomy): domain Eukaryota; kingdom Metazoa; phylum Mollusca; class Bivalvia; order Ostreida; family Ostreidae; genus Ostrea; species Ostrea edulis. Next base: position 4,396,658 of record NC_079172.1, on the reverse strand, counting down.
GTACTCACGTGCAAATGATACCTATTGCTCGGCAGGTCAGAGTATCCAAGGTCAAAGTTGCTATCTGTGTCTCCATCGCCTTGTTTCATTTTTTTCGGAATATTTTGTGGAATATTGTACTATTTGCACAACACCGGGTAATAGTAGACTATAGTGAAGGAGATGTTTTGAAACAACTCTTGTTAAGCTTTTAATTTACTTATTTTCAATTTCAATGGATTGATTGTTAATTTCCGTGAGTTGTTAGTGTGCCTGGGTATTGTCAAAATGTTGTATTGTGACATTCATTGAAGTATATTTTACGTATTCCCTTTTCAGATTGATAACGCCATTTTATTCTGTGACATCGGTGGAATGAACATTGTCATCAAGAGTTTAAATGACTCTGATGCAGATGTTAGGTCCATATCGTCGTCACTGTTGGCAACATCTCTCCAGAAGTAAGTGTAAAAAAAAAAAAAAAAAGGGGGGGGGGTCTTTGTTTTCACATTTACGATTTGGACTTTCAATTATTTTTTGATGTTTACTTTCAGTAACCCTAAAGTGAAAATATTTTGCATTGAGGCAGGAGTACTCCACCACTTTGTGCGCGCGCTATCAACGGAATTGGAAGTCACTGTGAAGAGAAAGCTTTTATTTGCTCTCTCGGCGATGATTCGTAATTTCCCTTACGCTCAGACGAAATTCTGGGAACTTGGTGGGTTCAGCGTTCTTGCAAAATTGTGCGTAGAGTCTGGATCTACAGAGGACTTGGCGAAACTTACTGAGAGAGCGCTATTATTGGTTGTAGATCTGATGGAGGAACATGAGTCTGTAACCAAGGACAACAAACACCTTTCAACACAGGATATGCTCGAACAGTATGAAAAGTAAGTTTTAAAAGAGGGAATGGTTATGGGAATATATTGCCGAAAAGAGAAGCATTTTATATCAGCCCATCATGCTCTATACGTAAAGAATACATTGTTCTACATTTTATTTAATTGTAACGTACATTTGCGTGCAGGTGTCCTTTTGTTGAACTTGTTGCAGCATTTTGAATTTTCTATGGTCCAATATTGAAATACATGAAAGAAAAAAAAGAAAACAATTAGACTGGGTTGAAATAACTTAATTTTTCACATATGAATATAGGTATAAAAGTTTTTGCATCAACATGAAATTGTTCACTCATGAATACAAAAGTGTAAATAAACTTGCATTGTTCGCATATGAATTTTTGCAGCAAGATTATTTTTAATATTGATTACTTATTAGTAGTTACCACTGTATATAGTGACGCAAGATATTCATTAGTTGTTCATTAATTGGGAGGAAAACACATAATTACGTTTTAAATGCTCTAAGAAAGTATGAATTTAATCATAAGCAGGTTCTTACTGCATTGTAGAATTGCTATTTTGTATCGTAAATACGGTAATACATATGTACTCGTCATCACACGTAAATTTTATTTTAAAATGTAAAAAAAGGATCAAAAGTTATTACATTAATCAAATGAACTTAAAATTCTTCCAAATTTTCACCCATTTCCCAACCTTCTGCACCATATCCGTATCGGATGATATACGTGAAAATGTTTGTCTTCATTTGACAAGCTAAAAACACTGCTTAAATTTCCAGGAATTTTATTTTTCTAGAGGTCTTAAGACACAAATAAAACTAAAAACAATTCTTTAGATATCAACGAAACGCACGGCCAGTCATGTTTTTCTACAGCGCTCGCTCCTTTGTTCGGAGGTGGTTCAGCTATCGGTTTTTTTTTCCACACTATGAGCACCCTAATGATCAGAGAATAACATTATATAAGACATATGAATTCGTCCGATTTCATGCTCAGAATGCTGGTGATTAAATACACCTTGATATTCTAGAAATTTGATGCTAGCGGAAGTACCTATACAAGTTATCACACATATATTGTTCAACAACCCGAGGTCAGCTTCCAATGATTTACAGAATTTCAGTGGGTTTTTAAATTGAATTTAAAGCCATATATGATCACCTGAAATTGAGTATTTCGACAAGAACTGCCAATTTGTATTGTTTTTTTGTAGAATTCCTCTTCATGATCACCTCATACAAAGTGGATTTTGCGAAATAATTGGCGATCATTTGGAGAACATTCCACACCGAGAGTTTGAGAGTATTATAGAAATCCTGCTAAAAGCGGCATTGAAATTAAAGGACTCGTGTACGCAACAGTTCAAAGGTCATGCCGCGAAATTTAAATCTCTCCGTGATCGTTTAATACAGCTTTACCACCAAGACACAGAATTAGAATTCTATAAAGACTTATCTGAAATTGCAAATAATTTGTTTCATTCCATGATAAACAAGGACGAACTTTGAGGGAAACGAAACTAGTTTTATTGACAAGTTTTTGCCAATTTTTCGGATTCATGCAGAATCCGTACTTTTTTATATCGAGAGGATGAACGACTCGAGGGATGGCTCTGGATGATGCACGTGTATGTCTTGTTCATACTTGTTTATACTTTAGAATGCCCAGACATGTCTATGTATGTATTGCTAATATCGGAATTGATAGGGAACGATTGTGTATAGATTGTGACCGGATGTTAATAGATTGTGACTGGATGTGTATAGATTGTGACGTGGAGAATGTATGGATGTGTACGCTTCTTGGTGCATTTATAGAAATAAAAGAAACCGAATATCAGACTAAAGATACATCTTTTTATGTATTGGCAGAGTGTAACGCGATGGTGCCCTTCTATATGAGATATTTTTAGCCGAGTTGCAACAAAGTTGAACTCGGCTATTGGTTTGGTGATGCAGGCGGGCGGGCGGTTGGGCGTCAACAATTGGTTTCCGGATGATAACTCGAAAAGTTTACAATCTAATCAAATGAAACTTTAATATATTGTTGGGTACCAGGTAATGAAGACCCCTATTGATTTTGGAGAAAACTTGTCAAAGGTCAAGGTCACAGTGACCGAAAATAGAATGAAAATTTCAGAAAAATTTGGTTTCCGGATGATAACTCAGAAAGTTTAAATCCGAATCAAATGAAACTTAGATATATTGTTGGGTACCAGGTAAGGAAGACCGCTATTGATTTTGGAGGTCAAAGGACAAGGTCACAGTGACCGAATATAGAACGAAAAATTTGGTGTCCGGGTGATAACTCAGAAAGTTTAAATCCGAATCAAATGATATTTAAAGATATTGTTATGTACCAGGTAAGGAAGACCCCTATTGATTTTGGAGAAAATGGGTCAAAGGTCAAAGTCACAGTGACCGAAAATAGATTTAAAATTCCAAAATATAAAAATAAAATAAGTTTCCGGAGAATAACTTTGTTTAAATCCGAATCATACGAAACTTTGATATATTGTTGGGTACCAGGTAAGGAAGACCCTTATTGATTTTGGAGAAAAAAGGTGAAGGTCACAGTGACTGAATATAGAATGAAAATTTTAGAAATATTTGGTTTCCGGATGATAACTCAGAAAGTTTAAACCCGAACCAAATGATACTTAAAGATATTGTTATGTACCAGGTAAGGAAGACCCCTATTGATTTTGGAGAAAATGGGTCAACGGTCAAGGTCACAGTGACCGAAAATAGATTTAAAATTAAAAAAAAATTAATTTCCGGAGAATAACTTGAAATTTTTTAATTTGAATCAAATGAAACTTAATTATATTGTTGGATACCAGCAAAGCAAGGCCCCTATTGATTTTGGAGAAAAAAGGTCACAGTGACCAAAAATAGATTGAAAACTTAAGACAAATATGGTTTCTGGACAGTAACTTGAAAAGTTTAAAACTGAAATTAGTTCTTCACAATTATAAATATGCCACATCATTCCTGGCTTTACAATGTATCCCATGCAACTCGGCTTATGCACCCCTGGGTGCATATATTGATTTTCAAGTTTTAAGAAGGTTTTGTAGTTCTTATAAATCAAAGCAATGCAACACTTTTGTAGGCGTGATTTCTTTCATTAGAAGAACGAATTGAACAGAAATAATTTTTCTTGGTAGCAATAATGATTTGGCCTTGCCGAACCTAAGATTCAAAGGTATGGAGTGACTGGTCCGTCGTCGCCGAACGCTCGGCCTGTAGAAGTAAGAGGGGGGTGGGGTGGGGTGTCCGAGACCTTAAAACCGAGGTCTCATGTCGTGGCACGCGTTGACAAGATAATGAACCCTCACTGCTGAGGTCCTGCGTGAGTTAGCGTTATACATATAGCTAAATGTGTGGCACTTACGGATAAATAGTGTTGTGTCTCAGATTGATTGAAAAATTATCAGAGGAACGTAATGTTCAACAAAACGAAGAAAAAAAATATCGTCAGTGAAATCTAGCTGTGCAAACCTGCCTATGCGGTTATACCACCAGTGAACACAGCAATTGTTCCAAATAAGGTTAAAAATTCTGGTAGCAGTGTTGATTACGGGTTTGATGGAAATAAACCAACTCCTGTTGTGGTCCATAGACAATGCGTTTATTCGGCAGAATATTCAAATATTTGTTAAACCCTGTAACAATTGTATAACAACGATTAATCATATAAAGTAATAAAATACAATATTTAATATTACTGATTTTATTTGGCAATATTTATATATTTCAAGGGAGATAAGTCTGGTTTGCACAAAGTACTGTATAAAACATTAAATACACAAATTTACTGTTATATATGAATAAAATCTTCACTTTAACATTATGCTTTTATGAAATAAACATTATTATTTTGATATCAGATATACAATATCATGAGATATACTGAAATGTTTATGTTAGTAACTCAAATAGTCGAACATACTACATGTATTACTTGGGAATAAGTCAATACAATATATATACAATGGCGAACTGCCTATGTGACAAATAAATATCACCATATAAAGTTCAAATCTGCAAGTGAACTAAATTACTCACAACTTGAAGTCCATATTGACTTCTTTGTCTATCAGAGAGAGAGAGAGAGGGGGGGGGGGGGGTACCGTAATGAATATTTAAGGAACTTGCACCCATAGGGATCATCAATTTAAGAAATGCTCTTTGTACATTTTAAACTGTGGAGTTAGAGCAGACAGATGTTGATTTACTGAAAATCCTTAATCTATATTATTTTGATTCCATATACATGTAACATGGATCAAAGTTAAGTGTTTTACACCGAGGTCGGGTTCGAGAATCGAAACATGGATGAAAGTAAATGTTTTACGCCGAGGTCGGGTTCGAGAATCGAATCCGGCGCCGACGTTTTACTTGGGTAAGTTACTGCACCTTCGCCAAGCATTAGTTGATTGAAATTATTTAACGGCCCTCTCGAGATTATTTCAAACATATGGAGACGTCACCATTGCTGGTGATGGGCTGCAAAATTTAGGCCTATGCCCGGCGGTTAGAATAGGTCCTGGAGCAGTACCCCTTGCTTGTCTTAAGGGCGACTAAACGGGGCGGTACTTCGGATGAGACCGCAAACACCGAGGCCCCGTGTCACAGCAAGTGGGGCACGATAAAGATCCCTCCCTGCTCAAATTCCGTAAGCGCCGAGCATAGGCCTAAATTTTGCAGCCCTTCATCGACAATAGTGACGTCTCCATATGAACGAATATTTTTCGAGAGGGACGTTAAACAATATACAATCAATTAATCAAATGAAATTCATTACCCTTGAGTTCCGGGTTCATGCCTCAGGGTGGGGCTAAGTTGGTTGGCCATATATTAAAAATGCATTGTATCCTCGAAAATCTTCTTTACTTCCGGACATCAATCAGTCAAACTGTTGGCATGATTATAATGAGCAGTGAGTCCTATACCAACACGTTGAAATTGATTACCCCTGTCTGGGTTCAGAGTGGTGCTAAGTTAGTTGGTCATATATTAGAAATGCATTATATCTTAGAAAATCTTTACTTCTGGACATTAAGCAGGCAAGGAATTGATGTTTCTTGATTATAATGAGCATTGTGCTATACACCAAAATCTTGAAATCCACGATCATTGGGTTCGGGCCCTAGAGAGGGGATAAGTTGTTCATATATATAGAAAATTCATTACATCTTGGAAAATCTTCTATAGTTCTAGCAAAATGTTAAGGCCCGAAGGTCTCTTGTTTATTTTGAATAATAACATTTTCCAACAGATTTTTTTAAAACATTGAATAATGATACAAGTAATAATTTTCTATCCATGATTTACAGAAGTTCGTCATTCATTGTGTTCGGACTGGACGGTAGAACATTTCACCTTCGGAGGGCAATATGTTTTCAGGCAAAACGGAACAAGGGCGACATCTACATGACTCGGCTATAGACACTGGGAAAGGAACTGCTTGAAAATGTCGAGGATTTCCTCTTGCAGGACAGCGAAGAAGCGTCCTCTGGTGCAGAACACCATCTTGTTGGCAACATTGGCAGAAGTGCATGACTTCAGTGGGAGATGTTTGAGACGGCCTGGAATGAGTGAAACATCCGCCCATACAAGCTCTCACCAGGAGTCGCTTTGGTCTGCAACTTCCATATCGTACTGTGTAGATTGCGTAGCGTCGAAGACACTGGGCTTTTGTGAAAGTTGATGCAAAGGTCACAAGCATCACTCCATATAAAAGAATCCTCATGATCAACCTGCTAATAAGTTTTTAAAAATCATTTTTTATATTTATAGTGTCCATGTCTTTTTCTCTATTTGATTTATTTAATAGAGGTTTCGTCTTTTTTATTTCATTTTCCTGGTATAAATCACTTAGAACAAAATCGGAAAACGCAAATATAAAATCATAAAAACTCGATATTTACGGTTTCCTGCTGGGTATATGTGATGTACAGAGGTGTTTTAGGCGTGAATAATCTAGTATATAACCTGGACAACGAACAATGACATTTCTTAAACATTGAGGCCCAATCTTAAATTAACACAAATTGACCTTTGGGATTTCCACACAAATCATGTTTACTTCGAGTATTTCACAATGTTGGGATTTTTAATAAAAACTTCATAAAAGTCAATATTGACCGCCAGAACAAAAACGAGTCTAACCTACACTATCTGTATGAGAGAGAGAGAGAGAGAGAGAGAGAGAGAAGTAATGGATATCTGTTAGCAGTCCAATATCCAGAAAAATAACCGAGTTTCAAAGGAACCCTATTTAGATCAAGCAGTGCACTTTGTACATTTATACCGTGGTGTTAAAGCAGACAGATGCTAATTTCCAACTGGGATGACTGAAATTCTGGATCTATATTGATATTAATTCCATATATATATATTACAGAACAACGTGAAATGTTTTACACCGGTCGCGGTTACCCGGTTCGAGAATCCAATCCGGAGCCGTGTGAAACCTAAGACGTTCAACATAGCCTAGGTAGTAGTTGTTCCTTCGCCGAACGTGCGGCGTTAGTGAAAGTCACGAGTCTTTCAGATATGACCTCAAAAATGGAGGTGCTGTCAGTGGCCTAAAATTTTCAAATTTAAGGTAAATTGTGGTATCTTGTTTAAAAAAAATGTACTAAACGATAAAAGAAGCAATTTCTTCCACTCCTGGAGAAATAAATGACAAATCTTTTGATTTCGTGAATTACTTTATTGGGAGAACTTAATTTTTCCCCAAAACCCTTAAAATCTGCGTCATTTTATTAATTTCACCTTATTAAAAATGATAGAAAATAGTACAAATGACTATATAGGAGACATTTTAAGCCCTGTAAAACCTGTAAAATCCAGGAGCTTCCGGGGGCTTCGCCCCACTGGACCCACTGGGGGCCTCAAGGCGGCCACCAGACCCCTGCTTCATAAAGTGACACCCCCCGTAACCACAATTCTTGGATCCGCCCCTGGCTGTGTCATGGTAGACTTTGGCACTATTAAAAAAAAACTCTCACTACTATGGCCCCGAGTCCCATGCAAAATCTGTTCCGCTTCACCTGCACCTGGTGACGTCTCTAGTAAAATAAAACTCGAATGGGGCGTAGAAGAACAAAGAAATGTCTTAATTAAAGGACATATCGCATGTTTCCAAAGTGAAGAAGTCTTCTCTTTTTAATGTATACCAACATTTAATTATTACATTGTCAAATTGTGTACTCGGCTCTTTACAATCCCAAACCACAACAGAAACATTTTTTGGTGTGTGTGTTGTTTAACAATTTTTGCCTGTCCGTGTTGTGAAGATGAAAACTAACCGTGTTCAAACGACTTGAAGAGTCTTGCCAAAGATTGCTGATGACGAACATGGGTTATATTTTTAGTTCAGAGAAGCATGGCTCAGTCCTATAAGATCTTTAATGTTGATAAAAGGAAGGATACTATAGTAATACAACGCAAATGCTTCAACGAATTTTTTCAAAGATTTTTTCACTAAAACTACCCAATATGTATTTTACTAAAAAGTCATTGATTCATATAAAAGGGAAAAAAAGGAGAAATATTTATAATCATAATGATTATCAAGAGGAAGAATGCGATAAAATATGAAACATTGACTATGTATGTAATATAAGTATAAGATCTTACCTGTTGTGTTGTTATTGTAGCTCGGTGTAACAAGGTGATACTTATGATGCAAACATAATTATTGCAGATAATATAGGAGGCAGCAACAGGTGATAAGTGCAATGTCCTGATATGGAGTCCAATCGGACCTCAACATGTCATCCAATCTTTACATCAGTTTTCATAGGCTGACGCCTTCAGAATCTTTCCTGCTGAATATTCAAACATCTGTGCACATGCGTGGATCCACACAGATTGCTGAGGCGTCTCTAAATTATTCACAAAACGATGAAGGTTTCCAACAATCTATTAGAATTAGAATTTGAGGACATTTCACCTTTCTCTAAGTAAAAGATATTTCATTAGATAATTTCCCTAGGTACATTGTATTGCCTTACTACTAGATATTGTCAAGTGTCTAGATATTTCAACTTTCTCTAGATATCTTCATAGATATTTCACCTTTCTCTAGATATCGTCATACTACTAGACAGTTCACCTTTCTCTAGATATTATCATACTACTCTACTAAATATTTCACCTTTCTCTAGATATCGTCATAGAGATATTTCACCTTTCTCTTGATATCGTCATATATATTTTATCTTTCTCTAGATATCATCATACTAATATATATTTCACCATTCTCTTGATATTATCATACTATTAGATATTTCACCTTTCTCTAGATATCGTCATATATATATTATCTTTCTCTAGATATCGTCATACTAATATATATTTCACCATTCTCTTGATATTATCATACTATTAGATATTTCACCTTTCTCTAGATATCGTCACACTAATAGATATTTCAACTTTTTCTAGATATCGTCATTGATATTTCACCTTTCTCTAGACATCGTCATACTACTAGATATTTCACCTTTCTCTTGATATCGTAATACTATTAGATATTTCACCTTTCTCTAGATATAGTCATACTTCTAAATATTTCACCTTTCTCTTGATATCGTCATAGATATTTCACCTTTCTCTAGACATCGTCATACTACTAGATATTTCATCTTTCTTTTGATATTATCAAGCTTACAGATAGCTCACCTTTCTCTTGGATATTGTCATACTATTAGCTATTTCACCCTTTTTTAAATGTCAATCTACTAGGCCTTAGATATTTCACTTTCTACTGGATATTGTCAAGCTACTAGGAATTTCACCTTTCTCTGGATATTATTATGATACTAGGAATTTCACCTTTCTCTGGATATTGTCAAGCTACTTGGAATTTCACCTTTCTCTGGATATTATCATGAGACTTGGAATTTCACCTTTCTCTGGATATTGTCAAGCTACTAGGAATTTCACCTTTCTCTGGATATTATCATGATACTAGGAATTTCACCTTTCTCTGGATATTGTCAAGCTACTTGGAATTTCACCTTTCTCTGGATATTGTCAAGCTACTTGGAATTTCACCTTTCTCTGGATATTATTATGATACTAGGAATTTCACCTTTCTCTGGATGTTATTATGATACTAGGAATTTTACACTTCTCTGGATATTATTATGATACTAGGAATTTCACCTTTCTCTGGATAATGTCAAGCTACTTGGAATTTCACCTTTCTATGGATATTATTATGATACTAGGAATTTCACCTTTCTCTGGATATTATCAAGCTACTAGGAATTTCACCTTTCTCTGGATATTGTCAAGCTACTAGGAATTTTACCTTTCTCTGGATATTATTATGATACTAGGAATTTCACCTTTCTCTGGATATTGTCAAGCTACTTGGAATTTCACCTTTTTCTGGTTATTATTATGATAGTTGGAATTTCACCTTTCTCTGGATATTATCATGAGACTTGGAATTTCACCTTTCTCTGGATATTATTATGATACTAGGAATTTCACCTTTCTCTGGATATTATTATGATACTAGGAATTTCACCTTTCTCTGGATATTGTCATGATACTAGGAATTTCACCTTTCTCTACCTATTATCAAGCTACTAGATGTTTCCGCTTCCTCTAGATATTGTCAATCTACTATATATCTCCCTTTCTAGATATTATCAATCTAGTAGATATTTCATCTTCCTCTTTTTATCCTCAAGCTACTGCATATATCACCTTACTCTAGATGGTATCAAGGTACTAAATGAGAATGGAGAAGATAACGAACAGTGATCAATCTCATATGTCCTAAAGAGAATACAAAATCGAAAACAGAGCAAACAAGGACCTCTGTAAACACCAGAGGTGGGATCGGGTGTCTAAAAACAAGGACCACTGTAAACACCAGAGGTAGGATCAGGTGCCTAAGAGGAGTTGACCGGTCTCATCCGCAAAGAGCCCTGTACCTTGATAGGTAAACGGAGCAATCCTTAGACAAAATCAGTATGCAAAGAACGGTTTAACAATTGGTATAAGTCACTCCAGACAACACTCGTGGTAATATGCGGCTGTATTTGCAAATATGATAATTTTAACGACCAGAGAATTTGCAAAATGCTGACTTTAAACGAGATTTTCGAAACCCATATAACATCAACTTATATTTCAACAAGCTCTCGCGTATTGAATCCTTCGGGAGACATAACACCATGTACAGGTGATGACGAAGTACTGCTTCAGAAATGTGAGGAGCTGACGATGGATAAGTCGTCCATTTGTACCGGTTAAAGTTAAGTTGAGTTATTAGTTGGACGTTAAGTTCAATGTCCAATAAAACATACAAGTATGAAACAGATATGGGTAATGGAAGACACTGTGGTGCCTTTTGTTTCGAGTTGACTGGGGTAGATCGAACCGACGTATGAATGAAAATGATTCTCGTCCATAGATAAAACGTCGATGTATGTAACTGTCGAGCTGAAAGTCACAGCAAGTAAAAGTGTATGAATAAATTCTGTTCTCATGAGAGTAATTATAAAAGTGTGCAATATTTGTGCGCATGGGAATTCCAACAGACTATTCAAATACCTAATCTCCGAAGACTGCATATTGATAATGAGGAATTCCTGCATCTTCAGAGTAGAGTAAGAATAAAGGATGGCTGATCACAAGATAGGAATATATATCCGAATTATGTTTTTATAGAAGAAGCAGCCTTTTGTGATGTCAAAAAGCCTAGTTTTTAATTCGTCGTGAGGGATGATGATATAAAGCGTTGAAAATTATACGTTCTTATGCTGTTAATAATGGAAAACTTTCGTGATTGGAATATTTGATTTACAGATATTTCACCTTCCTCTAGATAAGGCAAGCTAATACATATTTCATCTTCATCTAGATCTTGTCAAACTATGTATATTTTGGGAATTCTAAAGAATTCGGTATACAAAAATGTCCACAAAAGAAAAGTCAGCCTGAAGTTCACGTTATGCATGTATAGTATTGTATGTTTCAAAGTGTTAATTAATGAATCGATTGTTTTGACTAAATGCATTAATGTATCAGATATTGATCATATATAGCTACTTATGTATAGTTACTTTAAAAAAAAAGTACGTGTACATCTATATCCTTTTGTACTTGAATTTACCTAAAGGAAAGCATAATATTACAAGATAGCAATGTATCGGAAAAGGATGAAAAAGTGAAGAGCCTGTTTTATAGGGTTACGGAATGTAAACAAGATCAGGTATACCGTAATCCTCTCATTACATCTTCATTGGAGTATTATTCCCAAAGTTTACCATTTAAACTAATGTCGAATTTTGGCAAGCTCATGCTTTCCATTCAGTGGTTTGGTGAAGACCAGAATTTAAAGCTTATGAATTGAGAGTATGCGCTGCAATGCTTGCACGCGCGTCCGTGACGACGCAGCTGAAGAACGGAGCGACACTTGTATTGTAAGTGCAACGGAGCAATGCACTAAGTGAAGGTTTGTTGCTGTGATCTAACGTAAATTATACCTTTTATTTTGAGCGAGGATCTGCCTACGGGTTTTGGCATTGGTACATCATTGTCATTTATTAATGTTCAAGAAATGAATAGCATAACGCAATCAATGCTGCTGTTTGACTCTGTAATAACTAAGTATGTCAGAGTAATATTTACAGTTATGTTTGTCAGCTTCTATTACCCAAACTCTGCTCACCGTAGCTCGTTTTTGCTGTCATAAAAAATCTGAACAAAGAATGATTGAGATTGAAAATTTGTCATTTATTACAATACCAAATGACGAAAGAAATCTTCAACATAAGATTTTGGGGGAAATCAGATAATACATTCTACATGAAAGTACCTGCAAAGCTAAATTACTCAAAGTCTGATTTCCCCCAAAGAAGACAAAATAACTTAAATAATGCTACGCTATAAGATGACAAATAAAAATTCATCAAAACAAACCCAGAGCAAAAAGATGGCGAACAAATAAGGCCAACCCAAATGATTAAAAGCCTATATAAAAAGATTGCATAGCACCGGAGTAAACCTCCATATTGAGGACGGAAAGTTGGGGTGGTGGAGGGTTGAATAAAATGAAAAAACTTTGATCCGCTTTACAATTTGTATTCACTGAATCCCATGTATATGAAAAGGCTAACGTGTGCAAAACACAAGCTATCGCGTGCCTATCCAAGCCATTGATTGGCTAACAAACTTGAGGCCCCCAACGGGGTAAAGTTATACGAGGTCCCCAATAGGGCAAATGACACATATATACGCTTTAAACATAAATGCTATTATGTTCCATAATATTGATTTGTCGGAACCTGAATTTGTAATGTTTATCGCACACTGATATTTTACAGAAGGTGTGTAAGTCTATTCACTAATTCTGTAATAGTAATTAAAGAATTAAAACTATATGTTTACATTAAGTAGATTATTGGCACTTAATCCATATAATTACGGATAGGTTAAAGTAATATAAAAGATTAATTTAAATTAACAAAGACTTTTTTGCTTTGGGATAGGTTTTATTTACATCGCAATGTGCAAATGTTTTCCTTCAAAGTGGTTTTTTTACGGAGATTTATCATATGTGCCTATCATCCATACACGATTCACGGATTCCTAAAGCAACGTATTGTTAACAGGTACATTTCCTAGTCCTTCAGATAGTCCATTTTCTCCTCGATTATATCAATTTTCTACATACTAACCGGAAATGATAAAAGTCGAAACTGAAAACAAGTTTTGCACGTTATTAATTCAACAACTTTACAGCATGTAACCATCAGAAGACATTTGAAATAATTCACTGCTTTAATTCCGCTTGAATCCAGTTTTGATGTCACGTATTAGGATAGGACACGAAACCATCCTCTCACCAGATACTGATAAACTTTATTAAATCCATATTGCAAAAATAAATGATAAAGATGTTGAATAAAACAGCATATTGTACACATAAAATGTATTATGCATATATTTTAATTCGTATTTATTATACATGGATAATGGGATTACCAAAAACGTATCATTTTTCATTGTATATACTTATAATATACAGGTATATCAATAGATATGAATTTCAGTTTTTAAATACATGAGAGCATGAACTGCGGCGGTTTACGCCCAGGATGCTTCATGAAGTGCATTAGTGCTGAATGAAAAGTATGCTGGCGTGAAGCGTCGTTGTATTTTCAAAATTTATATACACAGTTTTACTTTCATTTTATTCCCAGCCGTTAAAAAATATTTATTCAGGTGTGGATATGGGTTGGAATAGGTCCTCATTACCCTTGCTTGTCCTTCGGATGAGACCACTGAAACCGATGTCCTGTACCACAGCAGGTGTGGCACGATAAATATCTCTCCCTGCTCAAGGTCGTAAGCTCCGAGCATAGGCCTAAATTTGACAACCCTTCACCGGCAGTGGTGTTGTCTCAATATGAGTGAGAGATTCTCGAGTGGGACGTTTAAACACAGTCTATCAAGGTTCCTGCGAACATTGTTCACATTCATGAGAAAATGATTATCGTTTCAATTGGTAGATATCGAAGGTAAAAACATTGGAAATATTTATCATCGTGCAATGAGGGGTAATCTAATGGTAATAAGGTCCTTGTACATTGTATTTTAATATTGTTATTGTCTTTGTTTGGAGGTGTGATCTCACAGACTAAAAAACTTAAGGCCAGTAGATATAAAATCCATAGAAAACCCCACACCTATGCATCTTAATTATGGTAATTTTACGATATAAATCATTCATACAAACACGATAAATGTACACCAATTAACGAACTTTTCGGAGTTTCTCGATTTATCACGGTATTGAATTGAATTTCGATAGAGTACAGCTTTGTACTAAAAGCAAAAATAAAAATGAATTTTGGACGAAATCCACCACAGATATTCCTTTAATCAATAATAAATTATATTCAAACAATTTCTCGAATATCTTTAATTTTTAAACCCTACTGTTCATAACCTTCTGTGTCACATTTTCTAGAAGACAAATTTTCTATTAGTCTCATTATAGTTCAGCAGATTTTGTCAAACGTTTTGCATTTTAACCATAGTTTAACTGAAGCAATAACCGGTGAACATCTCTTTTAGAGAATGTAGATGGATTTACTCAGTACTATCAATATAATGATTTTTTTAACATGTAAACTAGATTAGACACTTCAGTTATGAGGTAACAGTAGAAAACAGTAACCACCATGGGATCTTGTCCATCCAAGCAAGCAGGACCTCGGAAGATTGCGGCGATCCTGAGAGAGAAGTCTGGTGTCAAGTCCGCCTCACACAAACCCGACATCACAAACAACGTAAGCCTCACACAAACCCGACATCACAAACAACGTAAGATATGCAACTGAGAGATTTTGCCATATGATCCTTTTGTTTGACACATCATTTGTAAGCCTCCGATATCTTTTGAAAAGTAAAATGATTGTGATTAGAAGATTTGACACTACTAGATGCATATACTTGAATAGTCCGTTTGAAGAAATTCATTCGGCTGAAAAGCCTACTCATAGCTTTTCACCAACGACCTACCCCAATTAAAAACTTGACTAATTAGAGAAAATAAAAGAAACCTAAGATAGTTTATTTTTTGAAAAAGTCATGAAAGATCAATACATTATTCACAACTTAAGCACAGCTACTAATTGTGCAATGAATTTAGCTAGATCGTTGTCGTAATTAATTCTCCTTCAAAACTTTGACCTCAACACTACATGTATTAATCTGTGCACCTTTAAAGGATCACTGGTAAGTGTTAATCAAGAAAAGTTCCATTATAATCCGTCCTGTCACAACTACATGGATTCTTAATGTAAAAGATATTTACCATTACGATACTAATGTCTGACCACATTAAATTTCTATGAATGTGATAGGTTTGTTTATTAAAATCATTGTGTTTTGGTCTCTAGAATGATTACGATATGCTTATACCTCCTGGTCCAAATACCAAAACCAAAGACAATATAGTACCATCACCGGAAATACTAGAGCTGATTGATGCACACGTCACAGAGGTATTGAAGCTGTTCTGTCAGATTTGTTTTAAAAATAGTTTTGTGAGCACGTTCAAATAGTAGTAGTCCTAAGTCCTTATTTTTATGAAGAATTTTCAGAAATTTATTGCTTATTCGTATAGTATGACTTGTTTGCATGACTGTTTTTTGTAGACCCCCAGCGAAGTCTGTGGAAATGTTGCTACTCTAGTGGATTATCTGACCCGTGATTTTGACGAGAGAGTGGAGAAGGTTAAAGCTGTACACAGATGGATAACTACCAACATAAGGTTAGAAATCTCTCAATACAGAGAAAGAAATGGGTACTAAGAATTGGATCTCATTGACGAATACGATCACATCTTAATAACGATAATCAGTGAGCATGTTTGTTATAGATACGACGTTCAAGGCTTTCAAACACGAGAATTCGGAAAATCATCAGCAGAAGACGTTTTGAAAAAGAAGTGTGCTGGTTACCACGGTTATTGTAATCTATTTGCGGCAATGTGCAGGTGAGTTGAACGAATATTACCTAAACATATTTGAGATATGGATACATGTATAAAATACTGCTATCGTTTTCCTTTCAGATCCATTGGTATTCCGGTGAAAACTCTAGAAGGTTATGGAAAAGACGACACAAATATTGAAGAAGTAGCCTTTGATTTACAATCCTCGGAAATCAACCATGCCTGGAGCGTGGTTCACATTGGGGAGGAGTGGCGATTTGTGGATTGCACATGGGATGCAGGGTACATTAACGACATTGGCAAATTTCAGTGGTTGTGTAATGACTTCTATTTCTTAACAAATCCGGACTTTTTCGGTGTCAAACATTTTCCGTATATGAACGACAATTTGGAAACTAGCAAACAATGGCAATTAGTTGACGAACCCATAGATCTGGAAACATTTTCAAGAAGAGCGATTATTCATGAATATGCTATGGAAAACGGAATAGGGCTTGTAACACACGGGGATACTTTGATTGAAGTGATATGTGAAACTACGATTATCATTAGTGGTCCCAGCGTGCCAATAGAAGACGTGTCTTGTGAAATGGAAGAAGTTTACCAATTTGACAATATAGTACATGACCAATATACCATGGCAGAACGAATGGGACGTGATGGTGTCAAAATAAAGCTCAAATTGCCTACCGTCACTACTTACATACTCAAAATATATGCCAAGATGTTTTCTAAAGAAAACGACTTCGGTAAAGTTGCTACTTACATTGTTAAGTGCTTACAAGTTTCTAAGGACATGGAGCTATTTCCCTGTCATGGAATCTGGGGTCCTGAGCTTTATTATCGGGATATAGGGTTTGAAAAAGCAATTGTTTATCAGTGGTGGTATGAAACATCATGTGGCGAAATTGATTTGTACATACCCGTCTGGGAAACAATGGAGATAGTTCCCAGACTGCAGTCATCAGAGGACGTTGATGAAGTTGTGAACAGCGTTCTTATTCAAACTGATGCACGATCCATCGTAGCAATTGCGCGCATGCCCAAAAGAGGAAATTACAAACTGACCATATCAAAGAAAACGTCTGATGGATCCGTCCTTCCTGCTATCCACTATCTGATCACGTGTAATCACGGATACATACCGTTTATGCCTTTTCCCATTGCATTACCAGTTGTTCAGAAGTTCATGATAACGCTCATAGAACCCAAGAAACGATTTCTTCCCGCGCGGAATTATGTGAGATTTCGCATCATATCACCATTGCTACAAAGTATTCGTCTTGGGGAGCAAACATTCACCAAACGTGTGGGAGATAAGTGGGATTTTACAGTCTTGACACCGGGTCCGGATGAAGATTACATGATGTATGGAGGGACTGCCAACTACCGGACCAGTATTTTCTGTTTTCGGACAGTGCATTTTGTGCCAGAGCCACATATTTGCGAGAGATTGATTCGGACCTCTCAGTCACGACGAAGTCTTAATAACATCTAAGAAAATGCAATATGCTCATGGACCTATATACACCCAGAAACTGCTCTACAATCTGCCTACATTCAAGAATGTACCACTCTGATTGTTAAACCTGCTGAATTTGCAAAAAATAAAACTATTGATTTTGTATCCCAACCGTTTTCGTGAAGAGGAGCACCTGTTGATATACATGTATTACTTTGAAACCAATATGTATTTATTACTAATCAAATGCTAAAGGGAAGTTAAATTGCTGGTCCTGTGGTTGAGATCTTAACAAAACTGAGGTCTTGTGTTATAGTAGACTTTAACACAATAAAACACATTCATGAAATCCACAAAGAATTTGCCTTGCATAGTTTGTAATTTGATATATCACATGAAGAACCCCAATGTCTTAATACTTCTCTGTACACGTGTGAATGTAATTTGTTGTACATATGTCGTTGGATCTATAGAACACCGTTTACTAACAATTCTCACCCGATCTTCTAAATCATTACGCAATCACGAATTTCTCATGTTCTTGTACCAACATTCCAGTCAACCACGAGTTTATCTTGCCCCTGTATCAACATCCCAGTCAACCACGAGTTTCTCTTGTCCTTGTACCAACATCCCAGTCAACCACGAGTTTCTCTTGTCCTTGTACCAACATCCCAGTCAACCACGAGTTTCTCTTGCTCCTGTAACAAGATCCCAGTCAACCACGAGTTTCTCTTGCCTCTGTACCAATATCCCAGTCAACCACGAGTTTCTCTTGTCCTTGTACCAACATCCCAGTCCATCAGGAGTTACTCTTGTACCAATATTCTTGTCAACCATGACTTTCTCTTGTCCTTGTACCAATGCCCTAGTTAACTACGATTTTCTCTGGTACCAGTATCCTAGTTAACTAAGAGATAGTAGAATAATCCGGAACAGATTTTTAACCCGTTGTTATATAGGAATTGAAAACGATGGTTTTAAGACAAAACATATTTCTCTAGTTTTTATATTATACACCAAAACTTTCCAAATCGAGGCAAGCTAATGACAAACAAAATGATGTTCCAGCAGTCTGGTTTGAAGTCAGCATTTCGTACATTCTATGGTCGTTATTATGATACTATTTGCAAATACAACCTGTCGTTAGGTCGAATGCTGTTTGACTTGTTTCTAATAATCGTTTGGCCATTCCTCCATGGTCGAGTGGTTAGAGCATCGCGCTCAAAATCACACATCCTCTCACTTCTGTCGGTGCGGGTTCGAATCCCGCTCGCGCTGGTAAGTGAGAAAATTTCCTAGTTTACTTTCGGAAGGTCGGTGGTCTCTTCCCAGGTACATTGTATCTGGGTTCTCTCTTCCACCAATAAAAACTGGGCGCCACCAGATAACTGAAAAATTGTTGAGTGTGGCGGAAAACATCAATCAATCAATATACTAACTTTGACTACGGATTACTCTGTTTACACGATAAAGATTCAGGACGGGTGTGACCGGTCAACAGGGGATGCTTACTCCTCCTCGACACCTTGTCCTACTTCTGAGTTGTCTAGGGGCCCATGTTTGCCCTGCTCTTATTTTTGTATTTTTATGGGATCTATGAGATTGATCCCTGCTCGTTATCTTAACCTTTCACCCAGATTTGATTGTTGTATTACATTACGTTGTGTTTTGTTTGTTTGCCAGACTCTCAGCAGAGTCCGTGGAATAGTTTGTACTTTTGTGCGAGCAGAATGGAAGGCTATCCATACAAAAATATTTCAGCAAACCATAGTAACATACGCTACAGATTCATGGTCCCATGTTATTTTTGGAATATTGAAGTATCATAAATTTTACTACAGGGACGATATATGTACACTCATAAGGTGCTGACTAACGGTACAGATAATGTATACTATTGAGACATGATAGTGAGAATGGCGGTAATTTTGAAAATGTGGTAGTTTAATGCAACTGCCCTCTTATATTGGTGTGTATTTAATGTAATATATTCATAACTTGATAAAGAAAAAAAGTTTTGAGAAAGAGTCGTGGAGGGAAGATTTTTGTTTTTGAAAATGAGAAAAAATTGTTTTGAATTTCTGCTCCCGAATTGGACACTTATGGGTGTATAATAATTCATATTTAATTATGATTAGATATTTACTTTGGTATCCTGTCCTGGGAACCAGGTTTTTCTTTAGAAAAAATTTCGTTTTTCAACCACCCTAATTGGCCCCCAGAGTGAAAAGGAAAATCCAAAACCTTATTGCACATCTATAGGACACCACCATTACTTTTCAAAAGATGATTTTACTACTGGTTATGTAAGAGGGCTTCTGGATATCAGGGTTTTTTAAAAATAAAAACCTCGTTGTTTGTTTTCTAACCTCCATTTGGCCCCCAGGATGAAAATGGAAATTCCAAAACTTTATTGCACATCTACAGGACACCATCAATCATCTTCCAAAATATGATGTGGTTATTGCATAAAATGTATGAGGAGTTCTAGGAAACATGTTTGTTTTTTTTAAAAATGAATTTGAGAATAAAACATCCCCCAGGGTAAAATTGAAAATTCCGAAACCTTGTTGCACATCTACAGGACACAACCTATCATATTCCAAAATATTAATTGGTTACTGCTTAAAATAAAAGAATTTGAGGAAGAAGGAAATGTGACAGAAGGACGGACGGACCAGAGTAAGAACAATATACCCGAACTTTCCTAAGAAAGTGCGAGTATAATTATAGTGATAGTTTTTACTGTTGTAAATTATAATATTAAAGTTCTTGCTGTTACCATGTCGATGTTTCCTTCTTTTTGTTTGTTAACGTTAGAAATACAGAAACGGAACCCTCATTTTAGAAGTTAATATATAATACTGCTACAATACGAGTCTTATGTGTTGAGCTGAATATCTGAGTATCCTTGTACGTCTTTTCATTTGCGATTTACCAATATTCGCGATGGAGTTAACATCTTTCTTCCACAGCCTCGGGTCAAATTTTTTCCCGCAAATTGGTTGACATTAATCATTTTATGTACTTGCTTAATGTCCCATTGAGAACATTTCATCCATATCGAGGCGTCAGACATCAGTTACGGATAGTGACACAAAACCTCATACGAAAGATCTCCGACGTTCGTCTTTAAACATGGACAATTACAGCATATTTCAACAACCGACTGGGGTACCACAGCGGTATTTGCATGTACATGTAATATCGGTGTAGGAGAAAAAGTTCGAATGTTTTCTTCATTAGTTTATTGAAGTTGACAAGACCATTACTTCCATTAATG
Organism: Ostrea edulis; assembly: GCF_947568905.1. Classification (NCBI taxonomy): domain Eukaryota; kingdom Metazoa; phylum Mollusca; class Bivalvia; order Ostreida; family Ostreidae; genus Ostrea; species Ostrea edulis. The sequence goes on along the minus strand of NC_079172.1, from coordinate 4,375,562 downwards.
TGTTTAATGCAAAAGCCAACCCGAGAATGTAGATCTGCCGTCTGCTTCACTAAGAATGTAGTTGATAGCAGTGTAAGCAAGTCTAACGTACACATGGTCTCCAATAGATAACTCTGTCATGGCAACACCAGTAGCACTCATTATTCCATCATCAGGGTGACTGTCTGCCAGCGCGCCACCAATAACGTTACCATTGACAACTAACTCCGTGCGGATTATTCCTCTGGGGTACGTATATATTGACCAAAAGAAGACATATGTTCCCGCTCTTGGTGACTCGAATATTCCATTATCTACGTGATATCCACTCCCTTTGTTAACAGAATTAACATCAAATTGGAGAATGTGGTGTGCAGCCAAGTTGGTGGGACTACTTTGTGACATGTGACTGTGAAATATTACAGCCTCTGTGATTGGATGGCTAGTCGGTGGCACTGAAATGGCAACGGTAACGAAGAGTAGTTACTAACAATTTTCCCAGTGATTCCAATGATAGAGAATTTACTGGAATCAAATATCAAAGTTTCGTTACCTATTCCCTGCATTCTGCGCTCCGTATGTTCACTACCACAGTCACATTTACGATGTGTAGCATTACTCGACTTTTTGTCACCCTGCAATTCGTTTTGATTCCTGGGATATCCCTGGTCCTGTTGTAAGTTGTCAGAGCCCCTCATACTTTCTTGTTGACGTTTGACAATGTTCCCTATTCTAATCCTCTCTATTTCCGACTCTTTCAAAAGACTTTCCAATCCATCAACTCTATGTTTAAGTTCTCTATTTTCATTCTCTAGAGAAAAGATTTTCTCCTCAATTTTAGTTTGCCATTTTGCAAAGTCAAGACTATTTCCTCTCACAGAATTCATTGCAAATGCAATACCACAGAGCAGTAGGAGTGCGTAGTCCATTTTCAAGAGCAGTGAAGAACTAAAACCAAAATATCTTAATGATACTTCATGCACATAATTAAAGTGATTCAGCTACGAGATTTGTAAACGATAATGTTTACATTCACTCAGTTTTCCCTTAACATTCTTATTAAATGATACAGGACTGGGTTGCTCAAAACCTTGGTTAAATTTAACCACTGGTTAAGCTTACACTTGATATAATCTATATGTAGGCTAATCATCACACGGGTTTAATTATTATCAAAATAATTAAACTGCAAATGTAAGAAATCTCTTTCAGATTTTTGAAAGTGTATGAGAGTAGATACATCGAGCCTCTTCAATAACGACATATTGTATGGAACGCTATAGCTCCATGCAACATGACGATGTGAAGAGGCTCGATGTAATCAAACGTATCCAGGAGTACTTCACTTAAAGAGCATAACGAGACAAACAATTAACGTGAGTCAACAGCTTGTAGACCAGGTTGAAAAGATTTGGTACCAAGTACAATAACTTTGAGATTCTATGTAACAACGATGCCTAAAGTTAACTTCATTCTGAGGAAAGAGATGCTGTAAAATATAGAACTACCGCATCGTATCTGTAAAAATACATTTAAACATACACGTGCTTACCATAATGTTCATAGCACTACTGCTTCAGGAAGAATTAGGGTCACAGAAACCTCTGGTGATAAGACATTGGTACACGGAGCAGCAGTATGTGGTGGTATCAGTTTTTCGCTGAGTACCAAATTTCGTTATTTGCATGGTTATACCGAAGTACAATTCTTGGTCATTAAGAAAGAACATGCAGTTGCTTTTCACGAAATTGTGTGTTAACGAGATTGTAGGTTTTGACAAATTCACGAAATTTGATGCCCACGAATATTGATGAATCCACAGTATTCTATTTCCATAAACGTAAATATAACACATGATGTTAGACCCTGCTTAGCAAAAGTATTCTTACATATGATATAATTTATACAGTGATTAAGCACGAAGACTTCAAAGATTGCAATTGTTTTGCTTAAACTCAAATGTAATGCTGTGGAGTTCAAGAATGGACTATTTCTTTTAAAGTTAGTTGAGTATTTCAGACAAGACCTTAACAAGTGACGATCCACGTCTCGGTAGGTGACGGCACGATAAAGAACCCTTTATTCTTCTGGAGGGGAGGTGAAAGAACATACAATTCAACACAGTAAACCTACCTCCAAAATACGAGTTCGAGACTGTACTAACAAGAGAGGCTTATCAGTTTACGATCATATTCTAAATTCATATCTCGACAAGCAGCTATGACATAATCAAAGATTATCATTTCATATTGACAAAATCAAAAAATAATATGTACATGTATTTGGTTGTCAAATCATTGCATATCATTCCTTTCTTTTGGCTAAGGACGATTAACGTTCTACTTAAGCATGCATCGTGGGGAATGATATAGTGTTATCTATCTCTAACTTTTGTATTGTCAAAGTTGTTTCACACAATCTTTCCATATTTCTCATTTTATGATTAGTTTGTGTTTGTGTATTGTATTTTTATTGTGTGTAATTACACTGTCATGAAAATGTTAAGATAAAGAACAGTGATCAATCTCCTATAAGCAATACATACTAGAGAGTAGGCAAACACGGAACCCTGGATATACCAGAGGTGGGATCAGGTGCTTAGGAGGAGTAAACATCCCCTGTCGACTGGTCACACCCACCGCGAGTCGAATATCTTGATCGTAGTCAGAATCAGTGTTGCAAGAACGGCCTAACAATTGGTATGCAACACGTCACACAACATTTGACCCAATGACAAGTTGTAATGGCAAACTAGATCATTATAACCATAGAATTTGCAAAATGCTGACTTTAAAGGAGACTGTTGAAACCCCTGAAACATCATTTTGTTTGTTAATCGCCTGTCCCATTAATTTTTTTTTTATCAAACACAGAACAAGCTCTTACGTATCTATCGAATCAGTTGAGAGATAAAAACACCATATGCAGGTGATAATGGAATATTGTTACATATAAATATGGGAAGATGACATTGGAAAAGCTGAAATCATCCCGTTTGTCATAAAGTTGAATTGTTAGTTTGTCGTTAAAATAACTTTTTCTCAATAAATGACCATCCTAATTCCTTGTAAATGCGTTTATTAGTTTACATATCAAACAGAGCATCCCCTTTCGGTCATCCATGAAATGTATTTTTGCTCAGCAATTTCTTAAACAATATTGTAACATGTTTACGCCATTACGCGGGATTACCGTAAGATAGTATAACATGTCCTGATCAGATTAGTTTTGTAGCATTTCCTGATCGGTTTATTTGACTTCTCCTGCCTTCGTTGGCAAGATAGGCGTACAAATCTGTTATTTCTCTCAATTATCTCATCTTGTGTGTTGGGAAGGGGGTAAAAAGAGAAAATTGCATAATATTCTTAACTGTACTCCGATTATCTATATCAATTTCTTGCCATATCTTAGGATAAATTTTAAATAATAACGTAGATGAAATTCAGAAAAACCAGTTGTTGGTTTTTGAAGGGCAACTTATCAATGTCTAACGTTAGGCTATCAGATCGTGCGCTCAACAGTATCCTATATACATCTTATGTACCAACATGTAAAACTTATACGGTACCAATTTTGATACACCAGATGCGCATTTCGACAAATAATGTCTCTTCAGTGATGCTCAACCGAAGTGTTTGAAATTCGAAATAACTATGAAGTTTTAGATCTACAGTCAACTCTCGATAAACCGCCACCTTTTGTTCTTTTGAATTTATGGCGTTTTAACGAATTTGGCGATGAATTGAATTTCTTGGGGAGAAAGAGTTACTTTTCTTGTATATGTAAGAGTTATCTTTCCTTTACGTAAAAACTAAATTTAAAAAAAATATCTCGTAATTATTTTTCCAAATTTTCTAGCATTATTAAAATAGTTTTATCAATAATAAGTCTCCATTTCAAAAGAATACACATACAAGACACATATACACAGTTAATTATAAACCATGTCCAGTGTCGGTATTTAGCACAACGCATGGCTGTTTCCTGGTAGGTGAGCCGTCATTAACTGGATGAAGATCAACGAGTATTTCACCCTTTGCAGCCAAAATATCACCCATTGTCCTCCTTTTTATGGACTTTGCCCATAAAACAGTAGAATAATTGGATATTTCCTGTTGTGTACATTTCGGATGGTTTCCGTGGTACATATATGTAATGATTTGCTTGTTTTCTTAGCAATTCAACAGAAACTTCTTTTGTGGTGAAGCCATAGCTAAACTGAAATATTTTTTGATGAAGTAAAAACAACAAGACTACGGTTCATATTAAGTAATTATCTTGTTTATTCAATACTGGGTACCTTCTTGTCCAGGTGTACGCCGGCGATCGATAATGACCAATTTCCCACATCACCGATCACGTGCACCCATGGCGGTTTATTGAGATAATTAACACTTCGATATAGACTTTTGTACTAAAAATACCGTGGCAAATGGCAATAGCGAATTTGGCGTTTTAACGAGAATTTTAAGTAATAGGAAAAACGTTCTTAGAAAAATGCGGCGTTATAACGAAAATGGCGATGACTTGAGTGGCGATAATTTGAGAATTAACTGTAAATATAGCCAAAAACAGCGTGCCCAAAAAGTGAAGTCAAATTCGTCCAAGGATAAGAGCTATGCATGAGAGAGATAATCCTTAATTTTGAAATGAATTTCTAAATTTTATAACAGCAATTTTAAAAATATACATCCGTATTTTCAAGCTAGTAACGAAGTACTTAGCTACTGGGCTGTAGAGACCCTCGGGGACTAACAATCCACCAGCAGAGGCCTCGAACCAGGGGTCATAATGTAAAACTTATACGGTTCCAATTTTGATGCACCAGATGCGCATATCGACAAATAATGTCTCTATGTTAAAATCAGATATAACTGAAACCCGAGTGAACTGATTAAATCATTTCCTTGGTATAATAAATACTAGTAACTGTACATGTTTAAGGGTTTCCGTCGGTAAGGTCATACAGATACATGTATATACACCTTTTCTGTGTTTTCTCGTCTTTTCTCTGGTCGGCGCGCGTTCGAATCCCGCTCGCGCCGGTAAGTGAGAAAGTTTCCCAGTTTACTTTAGAAAGGTCGGTAGTCTCTTCCCAGGTACATTGTATCTGGGTTCTCTCTTCCACCAATAAAAACTGGGCACCACCAGATAACTGAAAAATTGTTGAGTGTGGCAGAAAACAGCAAACAATCAATCAATCAATCTTTTCTTTGCCGTGGGGGATCCGAATTAAAATAGGTACCCCTTTCTTGCTGTAAGAGGCGATTAAATGGGGCGGTCCTACGGATGAGACAGCAAAAACTGATACTCCGTGTCACAGCAGGTGCGACACGATAAAGATATCTCCCTGCTAAAAGGTCGTAGGCGCCGAGAATGGGCCTAAATTTTGCAGCCCTTCACCGACAATGGTGACATCTCCATGTGAGTGAAACATTCTCGAGAGGGACTTTAAACAATATACAATCAATCTTCTTTGCTTGTTTCAGCTTCTCCCTATAACATATAAACTGTTGTGGGTTGTGGTGATGTGTTATCTACCACATATCATATAACATTGCAATGTTAGAGTATTATTCGGGCTTTAATTAAACATTTAAATATTGTACTTGCATAGGATATTTTTATATTAATTTCATTGAAACAACGTCATTTGAATGATTTGGACATTGCTTTACATGGATTGATTATTCCTATTTTACAAGACGTATAGTTTTCCTAATTATTTGTCAATTGTATTTCGAAGAGAAAATGATTTTATAAAAATGTTCAAGATAATGGATTTCACAGAATTCATCCCTTTATTGTTTTCTTTATCCAGTCTAAATATGCTGAAACACGTGTAAATACAGCGGGGTAACTTCCGGGGCGGTCCCGACTGGAAAACGAAGCCACACCCACTTGGATCCACTGACCATCTTTGTTCCTACAAGTTAATGGACCACCGCTATCTCCCTAAAATAGAATCTGAATGTGTTTAGTTTGAATTCTACATGTACAGGTAAATAGGAAATTTTATATGAAGCAGTTAAAATTATGTACGTGTATAAACATTATAATTGTTCCTTATACAAAGTTCAAGCAAATTTGAGACAGAAAATAAAGATAGAAATTTAAATGCTCCGATAAAAACTGTAAAGTTAGGAAATACGATTACGAACTAGTTTAGGATGACCATACCTTACAAATTCCCTTCCCATTATACAAATATCCTGCACATATTCTTTCTCCTATGTCCCTCGTTCCGTATATCTTCGCACACGACTTTTTGTTATAAACAGGGAGTGATACGCTGTGGGCTTTGAAGGACAATTTAGCACCTGTATAAAAAAGAAAAAACAATGCTAGTACCCTATCATATCCTAGGCACCTGGTCCCATATCTCATGTTTGCAGGGACCCGTGTTTGTCCTGCTGTAGATTCTGTATTTTTATAGGATTTTAAATTATGAGATCGATCACAGTTCGTTATCTTCATATTTTTGATGGAAGTGACGAAACATGCGAATGACAATTTCTGTAATGTTGGCTAAATAGTAATTGTCTAAAAATTCACTCTGCAACCCTGTATTTACTCCACATTGATTGCGTTATAATACTCTGCGAAATGTTTTAATTCTAACTTTGTCGATCTGTGAGTCATTTCTATAATTTTGAATGCCACAGAAGGACAAAACCTCGCCACCCGGATTGAAAGTGTCTCCGCTAAATAGTTCCCTCCTCCGATAGCTAAATATTGATTGATTGATTGAAGTCAGAGGCCGATAAAAATGTTTTTCTTAAAATAAACCCCAAGTCAAGTGACATCTACAAGCTCGCAAAACAGATGCGCCGTGACAATCAAGATGTCTTGGGTGAGAAACCAATAAGGAACGACTCTGGTGAACTCTCATTGGATGATGAAGCGAAGAAACAGTCATGGAAGCAGCACTATGAGCGCCTACTGAACGTTGAATTCCCATGGAACCCTGATGAGCTGTCAGATGAACCTCCTGTGGAAGGACCTAGTAACCCTATTACCCGGGAGATGATCACAAAAGCAATCAGTAAAATGGGTGTTGGCAAAGCAGCAGGACCATCTGGTATAGTTGCTGAGATGCTGAAACCAACAGGTGAACTGGGGGCAAGTCTGGTGGAGGAACTGATTGAAGCCATCATCAGAGAGGGGTGCATACCTGCGGAATGGGAAGAGAGCTTTATAGTCAGCCTGTACAAAGGTAAAGGGATGTGCTAAACAGAGGTAACTACCGTGGACTCAAACTTATTGATCAGGTCATGAAAGTCTGGGAAAGAGTTGTTGAGCAGCTGATCAGACAACAAGTACAGATTGATGACATGCAATTTGGCTTCATGCCCGGTAGGAGCACCACAGACGCAATCTTCATCATACGCCAAGTCATGGAGAAACATCAGGCAGCAAACAAACCATTGTAAATGGCATTTGTAGACTTGGAAAAAGCTTTCGACCGTTGCAAGGCAGCCTGGAAACAGTTTAGAGAGCTGCTACCAATTCTTACCAACAAGCACCTACCAACAGCTACTAGAGGGCGTGTATACTCCTCGTGTGTCAGAAATGTGCTTTTTTATGGCTCCGAAACTTGGGCTGTCTCTGCTAACACTAAAAAGAAATTGCAGCGTAACGACAAAGCAATGATAAGATGGATCTGTTTGGTGAAGCCTGAGTAGACCATTCCGTTTGAATCTCTCCTCGCTCAAGTCAACTTAAAAAGCCTCGCAGACATCATGCAGAAGAGCAGACTACGTTGGCTGGGACACGTTGAGCGCAGCACTGGCTGGATTGCTCAAGTCCGACAACTGAACTTACCAGCGGAGAGGATCACTGGCAGACCCAAACTGTCTTGGGAGGATGTCGTGAAGCGGGATAGGAAAACCCTGGGTATGGATTCCGTCAACCTTCATCACAGACAGGAATGGAGAGGAAGACTTAGATCAAGACTGGACAGTCAGGCCCCACCCTCAACAGAGGATTAATTGATGGCCTGATCAACAAATAAACTGGATATGATGATGATGATGATGGTTGATTGTAAATCGTTTAATGTCCCTCTCGAGATTTTTCACTCATATGGATACGTCACCATTGTCAACGAAGGGCTGCAAACTTTAAGCCTAAGCTCGGTGCTTATGGCCTTTGAACAGGGAGGGACCTTGATCATGTCACACCTACTGTGACACGGGGCCTCAGTTTTTGCTGTCTCATCCGAAACATAAACTAGGCTTGCGAGTCTTGTTTACATAACAGAGACTTGAGGCTAAAATATTGGTCTTATCCTTGGATTAAGAAGGACCAAATGTTAGGTGTCAACTTTGAATGAGTTGAATTTTAATGTTTATAACCCAGAACAACAACCATGAACCAGTCCCATTAACATTCCAAGGTATTGCCAAAAGTGGGTTTCCGGTGAATAGGGTGTAATGTGCAATATAAATTGTGAAACTTGGAGTTTCTAGATCAATTTGATGTGATACGAAAGAAATCATCTTCTGCTAATGTATTTAGGATACAAGTCTCTTAGACATACCTCCAGATCTGCATCCCCATCCTTTCATGACGCAATCATCCCCTACTCCCGGAAATGACGCATTGTCAACCGATGGCAGTGGGACTCGTTTTATTTTGTCGTAATGAGGTCCAGACGGCACGCTTCGAGACAGACGCACCAGGGCTATGTCATGTTCCCAAAAATCTAAAGTTTGAGAAAAGTTTGTTCTCTCAATTAATCTTGTTTTCAGGAAAATGTCTCCAAGGTGTGTAACAAAAAGTTTAAATTATTGTTTCTGAACATGTATACACACCATTTTCTGATATACTGCTGATTATACATTAAAACTAACGATATCAGGCAATACTCAGCAATGCTACTAATTCTATAGATATCAGGCAATACTCAGCAATGCTACGAATTCTATAGATATCAGGCAATACTCAGCAATGCTACGAATTCTATAGATATCAGGCAATACTCAGCAATGCTACTAATTCTATAGATATCAGGCAATACTCAGCAATGCTACTAATTCTATAGATATCAGGCAATACTAAGCAATGCTACTAATTACATAGATCATTTTAGGATCATTTGTCCAAAACGATTTAGCTTGAAGGACATGGCGTAGTTAACTTTCTCTTACTTTTATTGCTGTACTGGGGATGCAGGACAATGCGTTCCACGTCAACCTCCCAGTACCGCCACGATTCTTTGTTGAATAATGTCCCTAGAAAATTCTTGATCTTTTCTATCGGGTTTGATTTTAATGTCACAGAGGCAAGTTTGGCCTCCCAGTTTGATGGCTTCCGTTTTTCAGTTCCGCCATTTCTGTAAAATAATAGACAGTATACAGTTATTCATGTAAATCCATCTTAAACGTTATCATTTTCATCAGGATACTAGTATCATGATACCATATCCACGTTTAAACACCAAGAACAAACAACTGAAATTAGATAACACTGTTTCTTCATGATTCAGTGACATATAAAGTGCAACAAAATTTTTTATCTAGGAAATATTTAGAAACAGAAAAAATGGCTAATTTATAACAAGTGATCTAACCTATCATAAAAACAGTGTGCTGCCGTGAGAATCCACCTATCATTTAACACAGATCCGCCACACACTAAATGCTTGTGAGCAATGGGGATAAAACCAAAGAGTTTCTTGGTTACGATCTCTCCATGTAAACTGACCAACCACGGCCAGTCTCCATCTCCCGCCATCTTCCCACCAATCACACGTCGATGTCTCGACAGAGCGTTAGCTGTTTATAGAAATTATATTGCTTCAATGTGGTCATTCATAAAGCACGAACGTATATTTTTTAAATTAGGAAAACTGATCCAATAGATCTAAAAGTTTTAAAGTCTTATACTTGCAACTTTCCACTACATCGAAGTCTATCGGGATACTGTACCTGAACATGTCAGTAGTACATGAATGACGGCGAGGACAAATAACTGTTTTATCATCCTGGCCTGGTATTCCTGGGAGGTCAATCTTGATACAAAAAAAAAAAATACTGTTCAAAGTACATTAATCAAAACTGTTTAGAAATGTTCTGAAAGAAATGTATTAGCTACATGGAATAAATAGAGCATAGATGTACACTAAGTGACATCTGCATTGTCCTGTAAGATTGAAATTACATATTTTTATACAAAAGAGATGTTTTATCATTAAGTTAAGAAAAGAAATTGACGCGAACTTATTCCACCAATGCTGCTACTTCTGTTTGTTCTTAGGTATAGCAAAATAATGAACATATTGTCGTAATAAGACATCACAATTACCTGATGAATTTTGTAATGCTTACCTGTGATACTATGTAAATTGTTATCAGATGTAAATGATCGGACTTTGACAGGCGAACAAGGAACAAAAACAATGCTCTCTGTAATGGATGAATTTTCAGTTCATAGGCGGATCTTAATTCAACACATGTGCGTCATCCTCAATAAATGATCAACTTAGATGTACAATGTAGGTTGGAAAAGTGCCTGTGATGGGCAACCTTTACAATTAGATATTGTGGTGTTGAAAAATTCAAGTAATGACTTTTTTGGCTTTTTTACATAGCCTATTTTAAACTTTCAATGGAACAAAGTAAAGTTATGTACGGTTATGATGTAGATCTGATTGTTTGGTGACGTACAATTGTAGCATTGTTTTTCAAAGGGGTAGGGGGTGGGACAGCTGGAGAAGGTGTTGACTCCAGAATTGTCTAAATATGTTTGACAAGCATAAGTAAATTTAAAAAACTCTAATACGGGAAGTTCTACCAAGCCTCGAAATACTACCTACAGGGAAAAGGGGGTGGGGCAAGCTTCCATTTCCACCAACATCTAATTCTGCTAAGAAAATGTGGTGTGGATGGAGGCAACCAGCTGATACACTGACATATGATAACATAGTTGGCATGTTTAAATAATTAAAAATAATGTTGACGATAAAGGGGACCAGCCCCTCCCCCACCTGTTGCTATATGCATGAGGTAAAATCGAATCAAATGAGACATCGTGAATATTTGATTGTTTGTAAAAACAGTGTCATTGACTATCCCTGCAGCTTTGTGTATTGTGAAAAAGTCCCAAAAGTCCAAATATTCCCCTGTGGACTTGTAAGATTTCTCACATTTTTTGCATCAGCATTGTACCTAGTGTTCTAATCCAGTGGTCTTCTCGTGTCTACGAAAAGGGATACTCGAAGCTGAGCTGTTGATATGATGGCAATTCTTTTTCTAGAATTCTGACAAGATAGAGTGATTCGGGGAATTGAAATATTTATAAAAGAGAGAAGATATTGATTTGAAATCTATGTCCCGATATTATTTTATGCAGTGACCCTTTAGTTTCCCCAATGTATATCAATCCGCACACGTGATTGTATAGGCTACTTTAGACGATTTGCAGGTCAAATTTTCCGGTATGAAACTTCGTCCCGTGAGATTACTTATAAACTGTAAATGAATTCCTCTTGATCAAAATATCGCAGGTTTCACAAGAGTTTGACAAAAAATATGTAGTGATGGAGCCCATTTTGTTACAAAAAAAATCATCAAAATTTCTCTCAATGAAACTTACATGTAGCATTCTTAAATTGGGGTATATGACTTGTCATTTTTAACCAAAACTGGTTATTTAACGAATGTACATATAAAGAATCTTTGGTATAAATGGAAGTAGCGAAATGATATGACGCATGACAACAAAAGATAAGTATATACATATTTGTTATTTTCCCATACCACGTCTGACATCGATAATATGAAAAGTATGCGCGACATTTGAAAAGCTGTCGTTATTTAAAGTAAATAAAATTGTCATTTGTTCGTGGAGTTGGCAGTTAACCACACAGACTTATTAATTTAACCATTATTTTTCAAGTAAGAAAATCATGTCTTTTGTAACACTAAGTTTGTTTGATATAATGATATTGGAATATCAAAAAGTTTAGAAAACAACTTCAGATTTTCCCAAAAAACTCAGAGATTGCTATAGCTGTCTGCTTCCTGTACGCTAAAGATTATTTTTAAATTCATTTGTTTGTTTATTTGCTTGTTTTTACGTCCCTTTGAGAAATCACACCCTTGTGTCATAGAAATTGACCAAAATGACTGCTCATTACAAAATAAAAGGCAACTCCTTGTTCTTTCGGCTTTTTGACAATAAAATGTATATTGTACGTGGTACACTTTAATTCCTTATGAACAGCTAAATCTGAATATAAAACAGATCCATAGTCACAATGTGCAGCTGGTTCTTCCTTCCTTTATAAACGAAGCATAACAATTAATTAATTGTTTTTATACAAATATGCAATTTTCTCCAATCCGGGTCTTTAGGGTAGATTCCTTTGACACTGTTCAGTCACGTGGTAAATTATGGCTGCTTTTCTACATTTCCGGTCAGGCGTAATTGTAATGTTTGTTGTTATTGATATCACTTTCTTACAGTACTGCCACATGGTCTTTAGTGCTTTTAAACTTCGGTGTCATGGTTTGTCTATAATTCATGGTTTGTCCGTGACGTTTCTATGGATTCTATGACTTGATTATGTTTTGTCTATGGCTTTTCTGGTTGGTCTATGGTTGTTCGTATTCTACCGCGGCCACAAAAGCGGCTCCCTGACCACTCCCATCTTTCACCAAAATCAACTTTGTCTGAAACAAATGTGTTCATATTAGAGGAATTGGAGCTTGATCTCCTAAAACACTTCATGACATGAATGTCCTTAATACAGAAGCTCAAAACTTGAATATCAAAGCTTACGATAAACATTATAGAAACAGTATATAGAGAAATGTTTCTACTAGTATAAACACACGCATAAATAAATGTGTTACGAGGACTTATACCTATAATGTCAACACAACTTACCCTGAGTTTAAAGAATTACGTTCAATTTCTAAAAATAGATCTACCAGTACATGTTTGCAAAATGGTTTGTGCCATTGCTGAAGAGAGAAAACGAAAGTCTGGATGTGACGTAACCTTGTATCTGTCCTTACCTGAGTAGTTGGGACTAGTTTAGCTAATAGATCAGCTATATGGAAACTATATTTTGGGTGTCTCTCGTACAAGGATCCATCAAATGCTATGGTAACTTCCGGTAAATTAATGTGGTTCAACAGAACAGCTAATACTAAAAACAGAAGGTTAAAACTCGATGTACATGTATAATGTAAGGAATTACATTTAGCAGAATTCTTTCTTGAGAAAAATAATTTTGACATTAACAGGCATGTACGTATAAGTACCAGCGGCCACTATCTTGGAACCTCTTTCTGATTCTATGGCACAAACTTCTCTCACGAGTGACACATCTTCTTCCGTGGCCATATCTGCTAAATGGAAATCCCGCAGGACCGACCATGTTCTCTCAGATGTTTCGGTATCTCTGAAAACAAAACCCCATCAAAATACAGACACTGTCTCATGGCCTCGGAATCAAAATTGTTATGAGTATCTATTCCATTCAAGCACAAATCTTGAAAAAAAAAGGAGGAGTTTAATTTCTTAAAAGTTCTGAGATAGATACACAAATCTAACATGTATGAATCTATAACTTGTATATGCAATTTTGAAATTGGGAGGAGGGTATCGAGTTGTAGAACCTGTTCCACTTCATTTCAAACGAAAGATTTATCATAAGAATAAAACTCATATTTTTCACTACATAACAACTCATGACGCCTGTCGTGCCACTCTGATGGTCTTTACTTTGAACCTCATGCAGTACGTGTATGTTACTTTTATATTGAACTTCACGACTAAGCGTGTAAAGTTTTGGGTGCATTTCCTGTGAAAATAATGGATCTTAAAAGTCAGATCGCATGTTTCCAAAGTACGCAAAATTTTATGCAATTTGTCTTTCTTCTGCATATAGTAATTAATTCTAATAGTTCGTTCGCCAAAATATTGCGACCTTGGTCCCGATTGTAAAAAGTAAGGTAGTCACGTGGTGTAGTGACGTCACATTCTACCTTGATTGTGAAAGTAGTGTTATACATCTGTAATTAACTTTTATTCACCATTACTCAACATAGACAACATTTATTTCCATGTTAACAAATTTACCGAGTGTTAACATTCAAACTATATGTTTCAGCCACCAGTGCATACAAATAGCGATGTATATACCAAAGAATATACCGAGGAAAGCAAATAAAAATGAAGTCCGCATTATCAAAACACTATTGGTAAGGTTATTCCTTAAAACATACCATTTATTTTTGGAATAGAAAAATTACGATGCCTGTTACATCGTTGACCACCAGCCCTAATGTCACGGGTGTATTTTGAAAAAAATTATCTAAATTTCAAATTCAACGTAGAAATCACAACACAATAGCAATATTATTTTCTTTAGTTTTTAAATTGTAATCTACCTGTCGTTAGATAGTGAGAGCACGGCGTTTTGTGATCTACTCGTCGTTAGCTAGTGAGAGTAATATAACCGTCGTTAAATAGTGAGAGTGATATACCTGTCGTTAAATAGTGAGAGTGATATACCCGTTGTTAGCTAGTGAGAGTGATATACCCGTCGTTAGATAGTGATATACTCGTCGTTAGATAGTGAGAGTGATATACTCGTCGTTAAATAGTGAGAGTAATATATCCGTCGTTAAATAGTGAGAGTGATATACCCGTTGTTAGCTAGTGAGAGTGATATACTCGTCGTTAGATAGTGAGAGTGATATACCCGTCGTTAAATAATGAGAGTGATATACCCGTCGTTAGATATTGAGAGTGATATACCCGTTGTTAGATAGTGAGAGTGATATACTCGTTGTTAGATAGTGAGAGTGATATACTCGTTGTTAGATAATGAGAGTAATATACCCGTCGTTAGATAGTGAGAGTGATATACTCGTTGTTAGATAGTGAGAGTGATATACTCGTCGTTAGATAGTGAGAGTGATATACTCGTCGTTAGATAGTGAGAGTGATATACCCGTCGTTAAATAGTGAGATTGATATACTCGTTGATAGATAGTGAGAGTGATATACCCGTCGTTAAATAGTGAGAGTGATATACTCGTCGTTAGTTAGTGAGAGTGATATACTCGTCGTTAGCTAATGAGAGTGATATACTCGTCGTTAGATAGTGAGAGTGATATACTCGTTGTTAGCTAGTGAGAGTAATATACCCGTCGTTAAATAGTGAGAGTGATATACTCGTCGTTAGATAATGAGAATGATATACTCGTCGTTAGATAGTGAGAGTGATATACTCGTCGTTAGATAATGAGAATGATATACTCGTCGTTAGATAGTGAGAGTGATATACTCGTCGTTAGATAATGAGAATGATATACTCGTCGTTAGATAGTGAGAGTGATACTGTAAACGTATTATATTTGGCGTGTACGATATTTGGCGGAAATCGTTTTTTCAACAAGTTAACGTAGATTTGATTTAGCGCATTCCTGAATTACTTTAAACATCTAGATTTACGGATGGCATTTAGCGATGTACTTGAGAGTGATATACTCGTCTTTAGGTAGTGAGAGTGATATACTCGTCGTTAGATAGTGAGAGTGATATACCCGTCGTTAGTGAAAGTGATATACCCGTCGTTAGATAGTGAGAGTGATATACCCGTCGTTAGATAGTGATATACCCGTCGTTAGATAGGGAGAGTGATATACCCGTCATTAGATAGTGAGAGTGATATACTCGTCGTTAGATAGTGAGAGTGATATACTCGTCGTTAGATAGTGAGAGTGATATACTCGTCGTTAGATATTGAGAGTGATATACCCGTCGTTAGATAGTGAGAGTGATATATCCGTCGTTAGCTAGTGAGAGTGATATACTCGTCGTTAGATAGTGAGAGTGATATACTCGTTGTTAGATAGTGAGAGTGATATACTCGTCGTTAGCTAGTGAGAGTGATATACTCGTCGTTAGATAGTGAGAGTGATATACTCGTCGTTAAATAGTGAGAGTAATATACTCGTCGTTAGAGAGTGAGAGTGATATACTCGTTGTTAGCTAGTGAGAGTGATATACTCGTCGTTAGATAGTGAGAGTGATATACTCGTTGTTAGATAGTGAGAGTGATATACTCGTCGTTAGATAGTGAGAGTGATATACTCGTCGTTAAATAGTGAGAGTAATATACTCGTCGTTAGATAGTGAAAGTGATATACTCGTTGTTAGCTAGTGAGAGTAATATACCCGTCGTTAAATAGTGAGAGTGATATACTCGTCGTTAGCTAGTGAGAGTGATATACTCGTCGTTAGCTAATGAGAGTGATATACTCGTCGTTAGATAGTGAGAGTGATATACTCATTGTTAGCTAGTGAGAGTAATATACCCGTCGTTAGATAGTGAGAGTGATATACTCGTTGTTAGATAGTGAGAGTGATATACTCGTCGTTAGATAGTGAGAGTGATATACCCGTAGTTAGATATTTAGAGTGGTATACCCGTCGTTAGATAGTGAGAGTGATATACCCGTTGTTAGATAGTGAGAGTGATATACCCGTTGTTAAATATTGAGAGCACGGTTATACCTCAGTTGATGTTCTGAGTACATTTTTTAAATTAAAATTTTGAAATCATTAGAATTCAATTAAAGTTATGAATTACAATAGTTAATTTTTTTTTAAAATACAAATTATTTTCTATCTTTAATTTTTGTTTTATAAATCTACCGAGTTGGTAGGAACTGGGAGCACAAGTATATGTTGTTACAAGGTCATTTTTTAATTCCCAAGGTGCGAGTGTGCACTTTGTGAATTGATGAAAACCAGAACAGAATGCACATGCTGTAGAATTACAGAATGATAGACCGGACAAAAACAATATGCCCCCCCCCCCCCCCCCCGATCTTCGATCTCGGGGGCATAAAAATCCGCTTTAAACAAACTTTTACTAGTATATTTAACATTTGTAAATAAAACCATGTCATAATAACTATGGATTAGAAAGTTCAATTTTAAAATTTATGCATGAGATCTTGCTTCATTTTCTCCTTCTATAATCTGCATTTCATTTTATATTTATAGATAGAAAAACTTACAAAGGATATAAGATTATTCAGAGAGATTGTTTTCCCCCGCTGATTTCATTATAATATCCCAGCAATCTAATTAAAATTAGATGTTAGATCCGCTCGCGTTATGTATGCGA
Organism: Ostrea edulis; assembly: GCF_947568905.1. NCBI lineage: Eukaryota > Metazoa > Mollusca > Bivalvia > Ostreida > Ostreidae > Ostrea > Ostrea edulis. The sequence continues at coordinate 4,358,425 of NC_079172.1, read as the reverse complement.
GTACACGAGCGGATCTGACATCTAATTTTAATTAGATTGATATCCCAGTACAATAGTTTTCCATGTAATATAAAACTTCAAGAAGGAGCTAATTTTCTTCCAAATATGCTTAGTAATTTTGCATTTATATAAAATATTTTTGATGTCTTCATCGACATTGCAAGCTTCACATGATGGAGACCTATCCTTTTTCCATTTACTTTCATGTACATTATTGTTCAAAGTACCATTAAGTGGTTTATAGTTAAATTCTGATATTCAATATTGGCAAGAATAAAGTAAATTTTATATGCAAGGGTTGTGTAGAGTTTTCCTCCTATCTAAAGACCCACTCATAATGAATTGAGAATCTTCACAAGGACACCTAACCTTTTGAAGCATTTTTTGAAAATGAAAGTATTTTACTTTCTTTTCCAGATTCACCAAATCAAATTACAACAAGAGGCCCATGGGCCACATCGCTCACCTGAGTCACCTTGGTCCATATCAGAAGACTTTCTATATATATTTGCATGTAAAACCGTAGTCCTTATCATGGCCCCAATCTACCCCTGGAGGCCATAGTTTTCGCAAACTTGAATCTACACTATGTCAGAAATTTTTCTTGTAAATGTGAACTTCTTTGGCCCAATGGTTCACGAGAAGAAGATATTTGAAGATTTTTCCTATATATTTGTATGTAAAACTTTGATCCCCCCTTGTGGCCCCATCCTACCCCCAGGGGCCATGATTTGAACAAACTTGAATCTGCACTATATCAGAAAGCTTTCATGTAAATATCAGCTTTTCTGGCTCAGTGGTTCTTGAGAAGAAGATTTTTTGAAAAAAATTCCTATATATTTGTATGTAAAACTTTGATCCCCTATTGTGGCCCCATCCTACAACAGGGGGCCATGATTTGAACAAACTTAGCTCTGCTCTATGTTAGGAAGCTGTTCATGTGAATATCAGCTTTTCAGACTCAGTGGTTCTTGAGAAGAAGATTCTAAAAGAATGTCCCTATATATTTGTATGAAAAACTTTGATCCCCCCTTGTAGCCCCATCCTACCCCAGGGGCCATGATTTGAACAAACTTGAATCTGCACTATGTCAGAAAGCTTTCATGTAAATATTAGCTTTTCTGGCTTAGTGGTTCTTGAGAAGAAGATTTTTAAAGATTTTTCATATATATTTGTATGTAAAACTTTGATCCCCTATTGTGGCCCCATCTGACCCCCAGGGGCCAGGATTTTAACAATTTAGAATCTGTACTATATATCAGAAAGCTTTCATATAAATCTCAGCTTTTATGGCTTAGTGGTTCTGGGAAGAAGATTTTTAAAGATTTTTTCTATATATTTGTATGTAAAACTTTGACCCCCTATTGTGGCCCCATCTGACCCCCGGGGGCCATGATCTTAGCAATTTATAATCTGCACTATATCAGGAAGCTTTCATATAAATCTCAGCTTTTCTGGTTCAGTGGTTCTTGAGAAGAAGATTTTAAAAGATTATTCCTATAAATTTGTATGTAAAACTTTGATGCCCCCCTTGAGGCCCCATTCAATCCCCGGGGTCCATGATTTTAACGAACTTGAATCTGCACTATATCAACAACAAAAAAACAAAAAACAAAAAACAAAAAAAACAAAAACGAAAAAAAAAGAAGAAAAAAAACAAAAACATCTTTGACCCCCTATTCTGGCCCCATCCGACCCCTGGGGGCCATGATTTTAACAATTTAGAATCTGCATTATATAAGGAAGCTTTCATATAAATCTCAGCTATTCTGGCTCAGTGGTTCTTGAGAAGAAGATTTTTAAAGATTTTCCCTATATATTTGTATGTAAAACTTTGACCCCCTATTGTGGCCCCATCCGACCCCCGGGGGCCATGATTTTTACAATTTAGAATTTGCATTATATAAGGAAGCTTTCATATAAATCTCAGCTTTTCTGGCTCGGTGGTTCTTGAGAAGAAGATTTTTAAAGATTTTCCCTATATATTTGTATGTAAAACTTTGACCCCCTATTGTGGCCCCATCCGACCCCCGGGGGCCATGATTTTAACAATTTAGAATCTGCACTACCTAATAAAGCTTATCTATAAATTTCATCTTTTCTGGCCCAGTGGTTCTTGAGAAGAAGATTTTTTAATGACCCTACCCTATTTTTACCTTTTCTTGATTATCTCACCTTGGAAGGTGGCCTGGCCCTTTATTTTAACAATTTAGAATTCCCTTTACCTAAGGATGTTTTGTGCCAACTTTGGTTGAAATTGGCCCAGTGGTTGTTGAGAAGAAGTTGAAAATGTGAAAAGTTTACAGACGGACGGACGGACGGACAGACAGACGGACGGACGGACGCCGGAGTACGGGTGATCAGAAAAGCTCACTTGAGCTTTCAGCTCAGGTGAGCTAAAAACTTTAAAAGACAACAAAGAAACAAAACATAAAATAAAAAGATGAATTTAAAAAAAGGAGGGGGGGGGTAAAAAAAAAAGACATACCTCCCCCCCCCCCCCCCCCCCCAAAAAAAAAAAAACAGGAGGAAAAGAAAATAAGAAAATCAAAAGATCATGAATTCCGAGTAACTATCAATCATAGATGGAATTAATCATCTAATTAATTACTGATATAATATGTCATATCGCTAATAATTGGGATACCGTAAATCTTCAATAAATTTAATGTTTTCTGGTCAAAATATACTAAAAAAAAACAAAAACAAGTACTTTTGACAAATATTGCAAAATTATTTTATAATCATGTTTATTTAAGCGGTATACATACAAATAAACACTTATATTGCATTAAATTTGGAAATTTTACCAGCGTACTTTATAGTACATAGTGTTTAGTAGTACCCGCAAATCACATTCTGTGTATAGTTATGGAATGTGACCTAGATTTCTAAACAAAAACGATAGTATATGTCTATTAGTAATCTCTCCCTCTCCATGTATGTGAGCGTTAAATTCTGTAGTAAAGGACGTGCGAATATTTCACATTCAATAAAATAATGATGACTTTAAAACATATACATTAACTACTGTTTCGAATAAGTATAACCCTTGATATATTACTCTTCGATGGAAGTTACATTGGCGGTAGCAAATCCCCATCTCTTCATAAGTTCCGGTGAGGATTTTCCATTGAAAAGACATCCTTCCTCAATAAGCTTGACAAGAGGCAATCGCACCTGTTCCCCTAAATACAACCCTCCAAACCGTTTTTCAAACCTAAATACAGAAAGAGAAAAATGTTATGTTAGGGACCCAGTGACTTAATGAACCTTGGTGGAAATCGATTTGTACACACTTTTTACATTTTTCGTGTTAAATCAATTCGCACCATATTACCATGTGTCCATTCCAAATGCCCTTAACCAACACTCACGTGTATGAATGAGGATGGTTTGAATACAAATCGACCTCTTTCTCATATTCGTTTCTGCAAAAGTCTAAGCACCCATTGTCGCCAAAAGCTCCCCACTCCACATTTACCAAAATCTGCAATCACAACAAGCTCTCAAACAATTACCGGAAGTTACGATTACAAACATGACGATTACTTTGTAGCATTATAAACACCGGAAGTTACGATTACAAACATGACGATTACTTTGTAGCATTATAAACACCGGAAGTTACGATTACAAACATGACGATTACTTTGTAGCATTATAAACACCGGAAGTTACGATTACAAACATGACGATTACTTTGTAGCATTATAAACACCGGAAGTTACGATTACAAACATGACGATTACTTTGTAGCATTATAAACACCGGAAGTTACGATTACAAACATGACGATTACTTTGTAGCAGTATAAACACCTGTATTCGGTGTATACATATACCTGCTTAGTATTTGGATCGCTGCTTTCAAACTTGTTATAATTTTCGAGACGTTCCACAAAACATGCATTCGATCCGGTTCCTGTAAAGGACGATTTTAGGTTTACCTAAGTCATTCTTCTATTTAAATACTGAAGGTTTATCTTGTCCTACGAGAACTACAAACATACCGAGAATGACTCCAATTCGACAATTTTTGTCCACATAATTTCCAGCCATTAACGCGCCTGTTGTATCACTGATCCTGGCCATCACATCCAGCTCCACAGGCATGCTCTTCTGTAAAATGATTAATTCGTCCCTAAATATTACATCTAAAAAGAAACGGCCACATTTCGTTCTTATATTTCTTCAGGAAAAAAAAATGAAGATGTCAATTTGCTTCAGACGATTGTGTTTCTCTCTCCTCAGACTGAAATAATTCATGTCCATTTGCCGCTGGTTTCTATATTGTAGGCCTGTCATGTTGTGTGCTTCCGCTAATCTGTCACTCAATATCTTTAATTACCTCTAAACAAAAGGCCCACGGGCCTTAACGGTCACCTGAGTATCATAGCCCATACAGGGAGTCTCTCATATCTGCATTGAAGTCTCAATATGAAGTCCTTTGACAGATGTTTATGATATCTAAAAACATACACAATTACTATTCAATTAAAGAAGAAGGAAAAAATTGACGTTTGAAGCATAGAAATCATTTTAACATTCCTTAATTTTTTACATTTTCATTGTGTTACCATATCATTGGTCCTGCCCATGAGCCTGAACTCCTGACCAGGAACCACGATTTTCACAATTTAGATAGAGAGCTTCATGGACTTCATGGACATTATAATCATGCATTAAGGTTTTATAAAATATGCATTGTATGGGAGTTAATGGCCATATTGACCGGGCCCTAGGGCCTGAACTCCTAACCCTGAGGTCATGAATTTCGCAATTTTGATACAGGGCTTCATGGAAATTATACTCATGCATTTAGGTTTTCTCCCACATGTATTGAAGTAGATAAGAATATCTTTGAAAATATCGCCTATTTCAGCATATGTGATCCTGACCATTAAGCCCCAGGGGTGGTAAGGTCATGGATTTCACAATTTATATTCCTCTCATCCTAAAGATACTTTACACTAAAAAATGGCAACAATTTACGTTGTAGTTTTCAAGAAGAAGTTAATATTTAAATATGTTAATGGACAACGCATTACGACGGACAAAGACCAATGACAATAAGTCATCTGAGTGACTCAGGTGACCTAAACATTTAATGCCTCTGAATAATACCGACTAAGGGGTTGTGCTCACGGATCCGGACCATCAAATTGTTAACCTTATTTGGAATTTCTGATATGTAATTACAAGTGACCCTCAATTTTGAAAAACTGTCTATTCGATGAGAAGGATTTCCATTTTCATTGACATAAGTTTTCAGAAGTTGTAATTTTGTTCACCTTTCTCCTAGCAATGGCTTCCTCCAGCAAAACGCATGCATCTAGTCCCGGGCCGTCAGGACATTTGAAAGACTTAGTCCAAGTTATAAGTACGCTATGTTTCAGCGTTCTCTGATCAGAGGGGAATGAAAAGGTAAACCCTGCAAGATTTTATCACAAATTTTAAATAAAACTTGTATATTCACACAACTTTCTTCTAAAGAGATGGTCAGTTTCGTATAGACATCCGAGGTTACAGGCGTTTATTTTTACAAATTTACCAATTTTTGATGAATCAATTTTCCTGTAACTCAGTTTAATGCGATTTCCTGATTGGTTGGTTGTGTACATACCGACAGGTAGAGCATTCGTGGTTTCGATGTTTTCTTCTCGTAGAAACTTTTCCAAACTTTCAGCAATATGATCAAATACCTTATAAAAATCATAATACCGGAGCTTAGATCTACATAAACAATGCAAGAACTACAAATTCGGGATTCTGCACACTTCATACTTACGTGTATACAGGGCCCAGACAGAAGATTTTCGTCTAAGTTGTAATATTTTGTGGTTGTGTTTGCGACCCCGTTCTTCATTACCACACGAACGACACGAAAATTCGTGCCTCCAAGGTCAAGGCCAATGTAATCGCCATTCTCTGTAGAATAAGAGTTTATTCATGTGTTTGGGCATGTTGACGACGTAATCAAAAGTAAACACTTACCAGTATCTTGTTATTTATGTAATACATGTTAGCAATCACTAGTGACTAAAAATAACTCATTGCCTGAAAAAAATATCAAGACTCACTAGCTTATTTCCAAAACGTTTTGATTCAAATTATCATTGTCATTTAAATGTTATCTGAATGAGCTAAAACTAAACTGGCTGGATTCATATTTTAGCGCCTTTAGCTATGAAGCAATTTTAAAGCACTTGGTTCGGTTGCGCTAAATATGAAAATTTCTATACATTCATTATCGAACACAAAATAAGCGCTAATCATGATCATTTCATGTAGTACATCTCATCCGATTGCGCCAAAATTTAAATACGCTAAATGTATACACATAATATATGTGACTGTCAACTCCCATGAACTTTGCAAAGTTCAAGGGCCTCAACTTTACTGACGGTAGGTCTATCAGCACGAAACTTAAACTTTAATCTGTAACTCAGCATGGAAAAACAACACACCAAAGTCCGCGCAATGTTTGCTAAGCATAGAGAAGAAATGTCCGGAAAATACAACTATGACGGAGGGATTAGAGGACAGAGACACAATGATCTGTCTGTCTTATAACGGTAACCTAACCACTTCAGCAATATTTCACAGAGAGCTATGTACGTGCAAATTAATTGTGTTGTATTAAAAAAACCAATTACAGAAACCGTATCTATGCAAGATGTGCGTCACTTGTAGTGAGTGTCTAGACTCTTAAAGTGAGAGGTACAGACGGACAACAAATAAAAATATCCTTGGATGTCGCTTTGTTTTTTGGCAATGAAAATTGTGAATCACTACACAATTCCTCTCCACTGTGATATTGTTCAATATATACTCAGTTATTGGCTTCGACTAGATTACTTGAAAACATTTCCAGCTGCTACAAGACGCTCACACACAGTCTAAGATTTTACATGAAAACCATAAGCTAAGCCATCTTGTTATGGATCACTTCAACAGATTTTTAAGAATTTTTCTCAACATACCAATATTTGCTGCTATAAAAAGATGAAGATAACGAACAGTGATCAATTTCATAACTTCTATTAAGAATAAAATTCAGAGTAGGGTAAACACGGACCCCTGGATATACATGTACCAGATGTGGGATCACGTGCCTAGGATGAGTAAGCATCTCATGTTGACCAATCACACCCTCCGTGGGGCCCTATATCTCGATCGGGCAAACGGAGCAGTCCGTAGTCAAAATCAGTGTGCAAAGAACGGCCCCAACCAGCACGAAAGATGTCGGACAGCACTCCACCGACTGTCAGGCAGCTTAGGTCAACTAGATCTTCATAACGATCATTCAGGTCAACTAGATCTTCATAACGATCATTCAGGTCAACTAGATCTTCATAACGATCATTCAGGTCAACTAGATCTTCATAACCATCATTCAGGTCAACTAGATCTTCATAACGATCATTCAGGTCAACTAGATCTTCATAACGATCATATAACAAAATGTTGACCCAATCTATCTAAACTACAAATCTACATGTATATTATAAATAACATAGGTCTGTACAATTGTAGCGAATTTTACCTTGAGATTAATGAATAACCTTGATATTATTAACAATATACCTATGGCCTTAAACTTTCACAATGGGTGGAGGCTGTTAATTTCAGTGTCTTGCGTACATAGTTCAAAACCACGACCAAGGTTAAAATCGCAGACTATATGAGACAAACAGATAAACAGACTAAAAAATATGAAGAATATACCCCTATCTTGAGTATCTTCAATTTATGGGCATGCAAATATATCATAAACACTTACCATTCCCTTTCAAAAGATTTCTTACATAAGTGCATTCCCATAACAAATTAGACTTCTCCCTTTCTTCAGGGTTCATGGTGTTGGCCAGTGAAATCTGACCTTCGAATGCGTCCATTATCTTTTTAATAGCTACATCATCCAGAATAAGTGGGTTTAAAATTTCTTCGACCTGGAGATATAGAAAATAGAATGCATTATAATATAATCAATCGTGTTAAAGTACTCAAGCAAGTACTGGGAGATTGTACATAAACAACCTGACCACTTGACGTTTGGATTATTATATTACATTTAATATTGCAGTGGCGGATCCAAAAGGGATCGGACCCCTCCCCTTTCGTCAGGTTAAAATAACACATTTTGAGGGTGAACCCCCCCCCCCCCCCCCCCCCCCCGAAAACCAAAATTAATGGTAGACATGAATTTCAAAATTCAAAAATACCTGGATCCGCCCCTAAAATGTACAGACTACAAGATTCGTGAACTACGAACTATATGTATATTAACGAACTTATATAACTGTATAACATGCCCACAGACGTGTGTGTGTGTGTATATATATCACGTTTTCTATGCCTGTCGTGTCACCCTTTGTTTAGCTAGTTGACAATTTAAGCGGGTTGTCTGTCGTCGATGCAGACTACAGGTCTTGTACTGAAGTAGATCGATGTTGACCTAATTAATGCTATTCTGCACACTGCACTGCTTACTCACCTTCTTTCTTTTTTTCTGGTCTGTGATGTTCTTTATTCTAGTTCGCGTACTTAGAGACTCCATCTTGGTTCGGAATGATGTGTTGTGTTATGCAGACGAAAGGCTTCCCTGCACTACATATCCCCGCGTGTTTATGTGGCCAGGTAGATAAGACAACTCGGGTTCTTCCTCTTTCATTCTTTAAAATATGATTTGATTTACCATAAGACGGATGTACGTATCTAAATATGAATTATTTTAATCTCCCAAATATGTATAATGTTCAATTCCATGTATAGAAATAAAATATGACCCCAGTAATCGTACATTTTCATTGATCTTTCATCGCCTCAGTTACGATTTAATTTATTATTATTTATTTTTTTTGCTTATTACTAGGCCTACAATTTTGATTGTACTTAATTTAAACTAATAAATATTTTTTGTACAGTTACGTTTCTTTCTTCTTTTTTATTCATTTCAAAATACATTCATAAAATGAAATAGTATATTAGGCCTTAAGCTGATTTAACGCATTAGTAACACGACACTTTTGATGCAATTTAAAGGCATCAAAATCGCCCGCTAAATTTTAAAATTCTGACAACACAACATACAGCACTGCATAAAACACTAGCATTCATTCTTAATTCTAAGCATTAGCCCTACATAACATGTTATAAACTGTATATATGCATTTCAATTTTGGTGCCAGAATATCTTGCAACTCTCTGTTCGGGCTTCATAGTACCTGGGAACCCTTAAAAAATCAAATAGGAAAACTTCGTGATTTTAAAAAAAGACATAGTTCGCATATTCTGTACACAAAATCTCTTTTGCGTTTTTGCGTTCTGTTGCTGGTGCTGTCAGACATAATTCGATCCATTCTAATTAAAATTAGCTGTTTTGAATCTGCTATACCGCTTCTCGGTAGCGGATTGATAGCTACTCGGTAGCTTTTCGGTAGAGGATTACAAAACAGCTGATTCTAATTAGATTGAATTTGATGTACATTTGGATGTGGGGAATAGAATTGAAATGGACATGAAAATCACTCGATCTGGCCCATTTGTCCTGCGTCCCCCCCCCCCCCCCCCCCCTCGATATCTGGAGTTGCTGCCCAAATTGTGGTGGATATCTAGGCTGAAAATTTTGTCGATACACAAGATCTTATAATCACCTGGGTTGAACTTACAGCCACTGACAAATTGCGGAAACGTAATGCTTGGGTACTATAATAGCTGTATATTTTTTTTAAATTTTTTTTTGCGTAACAACACTGCGGAAAAGTAGAAATAACATTTTAGAAATTTTGCGGAAAAGTAATACGCCTCAAATACTAACAATATATATACAATCAATAACTAAGAGCTTAGAGATTTCTGACACAAGTTTATACTAAATATAAGTAATACTAAATATGCGTTCAATACATTTAGACTCTACATTTTTAGTCAGGGATAAAATTTCCCGTATAGAAACTAAGTATTATCGTCACGTTTTGCGACACCGGCCGGGGGAAAACCATTATCACCTGCATATGAAAGGTGAAATTAACGAACAGTGATCAATCTCATAACTCCTAGTTGGCCAATACAAACTGTCATTGGGTGAAATGCTATCTGAAGTGTTTCATACCAATTGTTAGGCCGTTCTTAGCACGCTGATTTTGACTACGGATTGCTCCGTTTATCTGATCAAGATATAAGGATTACAGCGGGTGTGACCGGTCAACAGGGACTGCTTACTCCTCTTATGCGCATGATCCCGCCTCTGGTATATCCAGGGGTCCGTGTTTACCCAACCCTCTATTTTTCGTAGGAGTTATGAGATTGATCAAGTTTTCTTATTTTCACCTTTTCATGAAACAAATGATTTCTTGGTTTATATTTGGTACAATGAATATAAAACGAACTCGTAATACAATGCACATTAAGCTATTATATATAAATACTGGGTATTCTGTTACTTTCTATAGTCACATGTAGATATAGAATTCATTTCACAAGAGACACAAGACTTTTGATATTTCAACTCGTTCAGACGTCATACACTGTAGTTTAATTAATTTTTAGTAAATAAACACAATTCTCATAGCTATTCCAGACCACTGGATATCAATCATTCAGTGACAATTTTGGAAAAGGCAAGACACAGTTGCTTAATGTCATCAATGAAATCATCATTTTAAAGCTCAGTCTTAAATTATACAATTACTGAATTAAATTTAAAAATAAATTGAAGTATTGTTTTGAAATTTTTATTCAAAGGTCGAGCATTTGGTAATTCTGCTCTTTGGTGATATATAGCACCATTGTTTAATCACAAGAATCTAAAGAATGAATACAGAGAGCACACAAGGACAGAAAATAAAATGCATGTACGATGTAATTGTGATGATGTCTCACACTTTGTTGTTGATACAGTCATTAACTGCAGTCAACTATAAACTACAAATTACAAGCCCAACCATAATTAGACTTGTACATGTGATTTATATATTCTCTTTAGAGAAGTGGATAGGCATAGCTTACATAGGCTATGTCTGTCCACTGTTCTAAAGAGAATATATAATTCATAGCATAAATATCTGACTGTAGTTGAATTTAATTAATCTACAATTTCAATCACTGGAAAATAAAAAAAAATCACAGATACATTCAGTTCAGGCATTAAGATAGAATTTGGTATAATACCATATTCAGATCAAGTATATATACCAGTTAAATACACAATATGTATATCACACAATCTTTTAAGTCTGTGTATATAATATTTCAGAATCCATGAAAAACTTCCCCTCTTCATGAATGTACAGATATGTAAATCACAAATGATGCGAAGTGATTACTGAAAATAAATTTCCTAACAGAATGAACTGTTTGTCTCATGATATACACCATTATTACTATATTTGTTAAAATATATTTCAAAGACTTACTTTTTAAATTAATGTGCATGCAATATGATATACATTATATATACAAAGAGGATAATAAATCATGTTAAATGATACCCATTGTCAATATATCACAAGAAAAACTGTCCACAAATAGTATAGGTCAAGGCTTGTTTAGAGATTTATAATCAGGAGAATCTCTGATGAGACCTGGCCTGCTCTACAGCTTGTCGTGCCCTTTGAATTGCCCCTGAACATTTCTCTCTTTTCATGAGTTTGTTTCCCTCAAAATACCCCTCATTCCTTGGTAAACCATGACTGCCATCAGCAAATGTAACCAAACCTGTAAATTGAAGTTTCTTTAACCATAAAATCAAATGTTAATAAATTGTATCTTAGAATAAGACTTAGTCAATCATGTCAATATTTAAACACATGCAGATCGATCTACATGTATTCCAACAGATCTGTCAGCCAGCAGTGATGATAGACAGACATGGTGAAACCAGTCTAACCCCTACAACTTTATGGTGGGACTAATACTGTTATTGTTACCTTCAAATATCATACAATTCTGTTAATTAATGCTTCACACACTAGTTGATATCTGATCGATACTAATGCATAATATCAAAATTGGCATAATATTGCATTAAGAGCAATTTTTAGAGACTCAATTTAAGCACACTTTAGTTCACATGTTCATAAAACACTGTGTGAAATGTCAGTACAGTCCCAGATTATACACTGTAGGAGCAATGATTGACACTCACAAAAATTGTGGACCATTAATATAAAAAGCTACAGTAATTTTACAATCAAAGTCCCATAACTCCAGGATAATTTAACACTTGATAAGTGAAATCTGCACATCTTCACATGATGGTAATTTAAGCAGAGTATGGTGTAACATTTAACTGCTGTCCCTACTAGTATGCATGCTACGAAATGTACTCACACAAAAGAGACGTGTCATTTGAATAACTACTAAAGGCTCCTGCATCTGATGTGGGGCCCTTATATTTTATAAATAACAAGTTTCATGAAAGTTATACATTTATATAATATGTGTGATGATCACTGTATGTTTTGTCTTTGTGTAATATTACTCACCATATCCACAAATCTGTTATACATTTATATAATATGTGTGATGATCACTGCATCTTTTGTCTTTGTGTAATATTACTCACCATATCCACAAATCTGGCCACCTTTAAACTGCCCTTCATACTTCATTCCATCAGATCGAGTGAAGATACCATATCCATTGAACTTGCCATTTTGGAATTCACCCTCAAACCTAACAAAGAGAACAGAGAGAAGATATTAGTTTTAAGTACAATCAGCTTATATTGGATTCCCTGATTTGACAAATAATTTAGTATACAACATTTTAATTGTGAGTGTCAAATGGAAATAGGGTTTGAGTTGCATATCAGAATTCTCCCTCTGTCAGATTAATGATATTATTAATTAGCATACTTGATTCTAACGATTCTTAGTGACGCACCCAGATAAATTGGTGATGACCGACTACACACTTGATTATGAGCCGGAATAGCGCACGCATACTGCTGGGTAAGTCAATTGAGCCGAAAAATTTTGATAGGCAAAGGCGGCTTCAAGCTGGCGTCCTTGGAGACAGTAGTATCGAGAGTCGCGTTTATTCTATTAAGACAAAATGCTTTTCATTTTTACACTGGTGAAATAAACATGATTTGTAAATATGTTGGTCATTTCTATGCCGAATAATGTATATACCATAGAAGGTCAGCATTTTCATTACTGTACTGTAGCTGGGTCACTTGATTCTTAGCGTGTCGCCGGGTATACCCGACTTAGTTCGATTCAACCAGATTTTATCAGAATCAAGTATGCGATATGAAAGGTGTAGATAATGAACAGTGATCAATCGAGACTCATAACTCCTATAAGCAATACAAAATAGAAAGTTGGATGAACACAGACCCCTGGAAACACCAGAGGTGGGATCATGTGCTTTAGGAGGAGTAAGCATCCGCTGTTGACGATCACAACCACAGTGAGCCCTATATCTTGATCATGAAATTTGTACATTTTTGCCTCAGTGGTGCAGTGCTGATATTATTTTGTGATCAATCATCATCAAATATACCAAGAATGGTTTCACTGAGTCTTCCACCAACAAAAAACGTGTGTTTGAGGGAGAATATCACTTGTGATACGGTGCGAGTGTGATGATGTTATACATATCTAATAAAGTAAATGAGTAGGAGCTGAGATAAGCACTGCGAGTTTTAAAACATAAACAAGCAAAAGGACATATATCATGTAACAACAGCTATTTAAGTTTAGGGAACTCTTCTCTCCAAATTATATTTACTGGCCAAATCACCTCTCCAGGTTGTAGCTGCAGAGTAAATTATGGTTTTCTGTAAGAAAACTTTACACATGACAGAGGCATATCGAAATTACCTGCAGCAACTTCCTTGCTGTTCATGCATCACCAAGTTTTTACAATAGAAATTTAAATTACAGGTCTGCATGCATGCAGGAATTCTCAAAGTTTATCAATGTCTAGTAAGAGATTAACAGGGTAATTCTATAGATTATTTTAGCTTCTAACACATCGCGATTTAATTTTTTGGTGACAGAAATCTCTATCATATATAAATTACGACTATATACATACTGAGACTTGTCCGAAAATGACATGGCCCCATTTCCTTGACACAGTCCATTATCAAAAATCCCACAGTACTTGGAACCATCTGGAAACTTCATCACTCCGTAACCATGGCGTTGCCCCTCCTGCCAGTCCCCTGAGTACTCGCTGCCATCTGGGTAGCGGTATGTTCTTTTCATATTTTCTAAAAAAATTCTAAAAAAGAAAAGAAATTAATGGATACATATTTAGTGTCGCTATGTATTATATGAATTAAAGTTTTAACATACATGCAATACACATTATTATGTCCATGTATAATTCAAATGATGTCAGTTTATTTTTTTCTTAAAAATTGTTGATAAGAAATGTTGCTATGTAATTATTTTTAAGAAAATGTGATCAAAAAGGTTGTTTATTTGCAACATATATAGTTGTAAAAATTCAGTGCAAGTTATGATTATATGATTTCCATTTTAATTACTTGAGCTCTCTCTCATTTATACGCCTTTTCCAGCTTCTTTAACTTAAAGTCAGCATTTCACAAATTCTATGGTCTCTCTTTATAATTGATCTAATTTCATTACAATTAATTAATACAACCTGTCTTTAGGTCAAATGCTGTCTGACTTGTTTCAATAATCATTACCATTTGTTAGATTAATTAATATTTTCTCACAAATTTTGATTACGGATTACTCCATTTACCTAATCAAGAAATAGGACTCACATGGTGGGTGTGACTTAGTCAACAGGGGATTCTTACTCCTTAAGACACCAATTCCATCAATCTCTACCCAGAGTTATCGTTCCTTACATTCACATATACCTCTGTCAACATCTCAAAATAAGCAATGTTATTCCACATGTAAATCCGCTCTTTTATGTCTAATAAAATTAAGAAGTTCTATTTTATAAAATATCAGGAAAAAGTAGGACAAGCAACTATTTGTAATTTTTTCCCCATTACTATGCATTCTTCATGAACCTATATATAGGCCTGGTGCAATAGAACAACCCAATATCTCGTGTTTCAACCCAAATCAATGCTTCTTGTGTCACAAAAAGACTTGACATCTGCTCAGTATTGATTTATTTACAAATATTTTTGTAACTGAAGTTGAAACCGTACTTTATTTGATCATACTTGCCAATATCTACAACAATAATCTTGTAAAACCCTCGAGACGTTGACAGAGGTGTAAGTGAGAGCATTGGAAGAATAACTCTGGGTAGAGATTGTTGGTATGTCCAAGGATACATGTTTGCCTTATACTCAATGGATGTTTGATCAAAACTATATTCATTAATTAAATTACTTTTGAAATCCACACTTCTGAGTTGTATGTTGAGATGATTAAATTTAATTGAGATTGGTTCATACATATGTATACATTCATGATTGTCGGGTACCCATGGATGATCTCATCATCTCATTGTCACAATGAGTAGAGGACAAGATCAGCTGTGCATGGGTACCGACGTCGACGACCCATTGCCAATTGTGTATGTATACATCTAACTTTGACCAATTTTTACTTTTCGTGAAAGGTTTGAATTAGAATGGGAGTTTGTGTATATTCATTAATTGGTGTAGTAGCTAGGCTAAATTCCTTACTTTTTAAGTTCATAGCTATTATCACCAGCAATTTTAAGTTTTGATTTACCAATAAATTGTATCCAAATATGACACCAGACTGAAGGTATTTATAATCGTTTTCTGATCTGGTCTTGAAGTTTTGTTTCAACAAATTACTATTTCTGTTTTTTTCTCTCTGTTTACTTTCTGCTTCCGATCAAAACAATATTTTGAATATGGAGGCTATGCATTGTGGTAGGCCAGTATACTGTCTGCTATATACGAGCATGATATTTATATTGCAATTAGGCTAGTATGTATATTAACTAAACACTGATTTTTTAAGTATTATTATTTTCCATCGATATTTTCCTGTTAATATACCACACCCATACGGATTGTACCATTAATCTATATTTAGCGCAGTGAATCTAGGAAGTTTGTGGTGATTGAGTGGGAAAGTGAAAGTACATGTACAAATATTTCCTATCAAACAAGGCTATTCCTGAAAACATGTCTGCCGTGCTTATTTCAATATCAGAAATGTCGTACAATGAGTTAAATTGTACATGAAACAATTCACTACCTCACCTGAGGGTACCTGTCTTGTTTTCACCTGTGTACCAACTACGTCACAGATTCGCTTCCCCATTGCGTTCTACGTCACAGTATATACAATGAAACATGGTTGACTGTGGGAACTCGAGATGCAGTCAAGAACGCCGAGCTTTTAGAAAAGAACTGCTGTCGTGGAGCAAGAAAATACCCCTAGCAGTTGGTGAGTTCTTTAGTGATTATGAAATATTGAAAAAAGGGTGAGACGAATCCTGTTACCTATGATTTACAGTAAAAATATCATGGCTTCATTGTCAAAATTCAGACTCTTTGGCTGTTCCGTGCTGTGAGCACACCCCTTGTAAATAAAGAATTTCATGTATCCCTTTATTTTTCTCCCATTCTTATCATTCGCGTACAAATCTGACGAATGACTACATATGATGAATTTTTGATTAAGATGTCATGAAAGTAATTAAAATTTAGTGTTTATTATAGACAGGTAAGATCAACAATCGATCGTCACCCAAAATTCGGGCTGATGATGGTGACGTTGACAATGCATGTACGGGAAGCAACACTTCTTTGTTAGTAAAATTTACAAAACATATTCTTGGGGACATTAATTACATGATTTTGTTTTATCTTACATTGTTACATCAACAGGTGATAATTTTTAGTCATATTGTATGACATCTTGATGTGACATTTTCAATTTCGGCTATGGGGAATATTGATTTTTTTTTTCGTTGCTGTGGCGACTCTTGGCATATAGTCTTATCCTCGTGTTCATATGTTAATACGTTCTCAACAGGTTTGGATTCTAGTATTGATTAGGCAGTGGTGACACTCAAAATATCTGCCCTCTGAATAATGACTTTGTTTTTTAATTTAGATTTCCCCCCTTGAAAACAACTTTATAATTGTGAATAAAAATAGCAAAATTTGGCAAACTTCCTCATTTTTTATTTTTAATCTATGTTCAGTGTCTCCCTTATTGAGTCTAGTTTAAAAATAACATTTTTTATGCATGACAATGACATATTGATGTTAGCTTGATATATATATAGATATAAGGAATTCCTTAATATATGTCATAGTACATACACGAATGCATATATATATATATATATATATATATATATATATATATATATACACACAACTTTACAGTAAAATAATTACTTTACAGTAAATATATGATATATATATAATATGTATATATATATATATATAAAGCACTAAATAATCACAACTAGGTACTGAAAATTTTCACCCCAGCCCAGGGTCGAACCTGAGCGACCTACGGCACCCACCGCCTAGCAGGACTGTCAAACCAGTGCGTAAGTCCACTCGACCACGACTTCCCCTAAAAAGGAAGTTATTTAGTGCTTTATATATTAATTTATTGATTATCACATGTATCGTTTAGATCCTAGGAGTTAATGTAAGGTTGGGTGTTATAATTGTTTGTTTGTGCTCTCTCTCTCTCTCTCTCTCTCTCTCTCTCTCTCTCTCTCTCTCTCTATATATATATATATATATATATATATATGATACACACAACCCAAATTACAGAAATTTAATGTTTTCAGAAGCAATATATAACTACCAGGAATGCTATTTGTAGTAACAGAGTACCATTATACTATTATTTAAGGTAAAAATGTACAATTAAAGCCATTGTTTACCATTATTTTTTTTTTATGAAGCTTATTACTTTGGAGTGTAAGGTTTCACCTGCAGGAAACATTCTAACTCAGTTGAAAGGTCTGAATATTTTAGGAATTAGCTGGAAATGAAGAAAGAAAATGGTAATTAATATTGGGGATTTAGCAACAGTTCTTGTACAGGAGCACACTATTTTTCAAGGCTCATGCCCTTGATAGCATTTATAGACCCACATTAATTATGCAGTAGCTTTGTTCATGGGTTGTCTGTTTTCACAGGGCTAGAAAGAATTGCTGAGGAGTTTGGAGGAAAAGAAAACATCAAAGAGCTGTTGTTGCCATTTAATTGTAAGATTCAATATTTTGAAATCAAATCAACAAATGAAATAATAAAGTACATGTATTGAGTAACTAAAGGTTTTTGCTGAAATGTAAAAGCATTTTGTTTTAAAACTTGATTTACAAATATTATCATGATTATAGCAAAATAAACATATATTCTGTACTACATTTGGGATAAATAAATTTATTATTTTTAATTAGATTAATTGCATATTATTCAAGATCGTAAATGTCTCCTCCATCTTAGTTTTAATTTTGACTTCGTACTTCCAAAGTCTCATGAGGCTTAGATATGAATAGAATTTGGGCAACTCTAATAATAAAATTTCAAAATCCTGTATATTGGTGGGTTTTAACTATGGGGTACTATTACCAGTCATGATTGAATGTAGCAGGAAGAGAAGAGATATATACAAACACCCTGACAGGAAATTTCAATGGAAGTTTTTCCATTTGCAAGGAAATATTGTAGAAAGCAGACCTAAGAGCAGAATGACAAATAGTGGCGTGCACATTTTAAATTTGGTTCAAATAAGTATGATATTTGAAAGTATATTTTGAATTCATATCTTACAATATGTGTTTAAATTCCATTGTACATACTGTAGTTGTGCACATTTTCTGAGGAACCATAGTTTTAGGCTTCTTTTTAGGAAAGTTCCAGTAATGTGATAGTTATGATCTTACATATTGGAAAAAGGTTGAAGTCTTTTAAAATGTCTTTATAAGAGAATGGGAACCTTCATTTAAATTCCCATATTCATTTTGTTAGTGACACTGAAAAAAATTGTAAAATGGTTTCAATTCTATAGGTCTGGAGGATGGAACGTCACAAGACTGGCAACAGGAACAAAACTGTTTCTTCTGTGAATCTCGTCTTCAGAATCTCTTTGTATGTACAGATTGTTTATTTTATTCATACATATATGTATTTACATATCACGCTGTGAACAGTGCTGCACACATAATATAGTATACTGCTATATTGTATATTTAATCTGTCAATGGCTGTATGAAAAAAAAATTAGTGGTAAAATGGTTTTGTAGAGTGTTTCATGGATATAGCAATACAGATCAACAATATTTGTTGAATGAATTTTTGAATGGTGCCATGCAGTGGTATAAGATAAACAGATTCTACATAGAATTTTCATGTTAAACTTACATAATTTATAATGTGACATATTATTTAAGCAAATGGAACAAAAATATATTTTGAACATGCATTTACTATTACAAATTACATGGTCATTTGTAGAATTGATTAGACAATCTCTGTAACAAATCAATATTTCACTTTTAAAATTTGATGGTGTAAAATTTTAGCTTAATTAAGATTTAAACAGCATTGAGATTTACACCATTAAAAACACCAGGGTGGAGATTACTTAGACAGCAATGACTAATGAAAAAATATTATGCACATTTTATATAAAAGTTTTAAGGATGTATAGATATTATCAGAGCTTGCATTCAATGTGCTTATTATTTCATAAAGAGAAAAGAAATAAACAAATATTGTAAGGGGGATAAATCTTTATGATTTTGTCTCTGCACATGGTCATGGAAGAGCTTTATTATGATTTTTATAATACACTGCACATGGAAGAGATTCAACTTTTGTTTTCTTTATTTTAGTTATAACTCTGCCTGTCTGTCTACTTGCAATAACTCAAGTTTCCTCAGGAAGATTTTCATAAATTTTGTAACAGAGGAATACTAAGAATTCATTAATTAATATTAATTATTGAGATAATAGCTTTTACATGATTATTTTAGAATATTTTCATAGAATTTAACGGTGATGTTCAGATTCCTATAATAATCACCCTGTCTGTTCTTCCATCAGCACTTTCTATGGCATGTGATAGCTTAAATATTGTCATAAACTCTATATATGATACTTGGATTAGGCAGAGAAAGATCCTCTTTGATTTTCATGTTTATTGTGGGAGCCTTTCTGACTTGTCAGGTTTCTAGTGTGAATCCAAATATTGTGTAATTCAACTTTCATAAGAGTTTGCCTTGTGGTGTCCTAGTGGGTTTTCCATGTTGAAAAAGGTAAAAACTTAATCTCTGCCATATAATCATACCACCAAGGGGCTTCAGAAGGTAATTTACATAAGAAGGATCGGGATTATCATGAGGGGAAGGGGGGTAACCTATTTAGATTTTCATCATCTTTACAATTTTTTTTTATCATTAACTTGAATAACAAAGGTTACACTTTTTTCAAAAGGGAGATAATTTAGAAATAGTGAAAATATGTTGGCATCTTTTAAAAATCTTGTCAAGAACCATTTGGCCAGAAAAGTTGAAATTTACATGAAAGCTTCCTGACTTTGTGTAGATTCAAGTTTACAAGTACAAATCATGGGCCCTGGGAGTAGGAAATGGGGTGACAATACAAGATCAAAAGTTTTATATAGGAATATGTAGGGAAAATCTTCTTGAAAACATCTGGTGTATGATTAGTCATAGTGATATGCAAACATCCTCAGGTAGATCAGATTTAGTTTGTTCAAACTATGGTGCCCGGGAATGGGGTGAGACCACAATATGAGATGAAAGTGTAATTTTAGAATATACAGGAAATTAATTAAAACGAATTCTTACGAGAGTAACAGGGTCACACTAAATCAAATTGTAATGTGAACATTCCCAAGTTTTGTCGATTCCAGATTTTTTCTTCAAATTATTAGCCGTGGGTTTAGGGTTAGTGAATCAAATTTCACATAATGCAAGCATACAGGAAAGAAATATGTTCGTTATCTAATGAGTCCCCTTTCCCAATAATAACAAGGTTTCATTAGTGTTGATACTGAGACACCTCCATGTTGTATAGGGCTGAAACGATTCACTGAAATATCGATACAGTTCAATATAAACGCTCGATTCAATGTTAGATTCATTGCCGCGATTTTCGATTCGATACGTTTATTACAAACGGGTTCAGTAAAATACATCAGGCTCGGCCTGTACTTATTATTTTTACCTGCATGAGGGACAAATTAGCATTGAATAACGTTCATACTGTTGTTTGCCTTGAAGTTGACGAAAATAATAATAAACTAGTTATCAGTTGTAAACTACAGCGAACAGGCATCTCACCGTTTGGCAGTTTGGAAAAATTTTGCTTTTAAAGTTGTGATTTTGAATCTTGGTAATTAATTTTTTCTTCAATGTTATTGTTGTTTTTTTCTGTAAATTGTTTCGTATTGAATCGTGGCATAAATATTGCAATATGTATCGTATCGTGAATGGGGCGTATCATGTATGTATCGTATCGTGAATGGGCGTATTGTTTCAGCCTTTATGTTGTGTGAATTCAAATTTGGTTATGTTGTGACCCTTTGGGGCTAGGTTGGGGCAGAATATGGGGTCAAAATTGTTCACAGGAAGACAAATGTTTAAAATAATCTTATTAAAATCACAAAAACTAAACAACATTAAGGCTGAGGTGACTCAAGTGAGCAATGTGAACCATGGACCTATTGTGCTTGTTGGAAACATCAAGTACAGGCTTGGAGAAATTATAGATCCATAATTTCAGTACATGTACCATGTGGCATCGGTGGCCGAGTGGTTAGGCCGTCAGACTCTCGACCGAAAGGTTGTGGGTTCGAGTCCTGGCCGCGGCAGGGTTGACGTTGTGTCCTTGGGAAAGGCACTTTACATGAATTTCCTCACTCCACCCAAGTGTAAAAGGGCTACCTAGCTATAGACAGTGAAAGATATTGTTAGAATGTTAGTGCTCTAGCGCTTGTAATGGCAGCTTTGCACTGTATGCTTCCTAGGAGGTTGAGGAAGTTCTAGATTGATATAAGGTCTGTTGGGGTAATAATGTACATTGATTATTGTAAAGCGCTTTGAGCAGCATACGCTGGAAAAGGCGCTATATAAAACCAATCATTATTATTATGTGATAGAAAACTTGTTCTGTGTGTTTCCTGAAACTTAGCATTTTAACTAAATTTTGCTAGAATTAAAAAGTTGTTCAGAATGATGCACATGGTCTTTCTGAATGTAGGAAATAAAGGAAGATGTAGTATTCTTTGAAGGTTTTGAGTTTTATGGGGACCCACTCCGACCCAGGAAGGCTGTTATCATGTATAGTCCTTTCTTAATTTTGCTGAATTATGTCTCCCCTCTTTCAGGGGGAGACATATTGTTTTTGTACTTTCTGTCCCTCCATCTGTCTCCTATATGGCTTGTCGGATAGACTTGAAACTTTGTACAATATGCTTCATTGCCATTTGTAGATGTGCATATTGTCGGGACAGGAAGATCCAATCATTTTTCTAAAAGTGATAGTGGATCTAAGAGAGGTAGAGAATGTAAAATACCTGGTGAACACTTCTCCTATATGGCTTATCTAATAGATTTGAAACTTTGTACAATGCTTCATTGTCATTTGTAGATGTGCATATTGGTGGGATGGGAGGATCTAATTATTTTCCTAAAAGTTATAGTGGATCTAAGAGGGGTGGACGATGTAAAATAGCTTGTGTGAACACTTCTTCTATATGGCTTATCAGATAGATTTGAAACTTTGTACAATGCTTCATTGCCATTATTAGACGTGCATATTGTTGGGACAGGAGGATCCAATTATTTTCCTAAAAGTTATAGTGGATCCAAGAGGGGTGGAGGATGTTAAAATAGCTTGTGAACGCTTCTCCTTGTATATGGCTTATCCCATAGACTTGACATTTTGGACAATACTCCAATGCTATTTGCAGATGTGCATATGGTACGGACAACATGGAGGATCCAATTGTTATCCTTAAATTTATATTAGATCTGAGGGGTGGAGAGTGTAAAATGGTTTGTGAACACTTCACCTATGTGGCTTATTGGAGTTCATAATGGCTATGTTCTTGCTCATGCTTTCTCCTCCATATCATGCAGGACATTAAGGGCAGGAGGTTTCATTTGGAGCACTTCCAATTTGGGGAGCTGGGAAGACATTTGTTTTTCATAAAAACAATCTCTAGTTATGTTGTATTTATATACTGCGGTTTTAGTTTTTGTCTTTGTGAATAAAAGCTTGAAACTTGAAACATTTTTCAGGAAGCCGTGTCCCAGCTTATGAAAGAAGCAAAAGATGGCAAAAGTTTGCAAGATAATCCCAGTAAGTTCTTCTCCACACAAGGTTTGATTTAAAATGTTATTTGTTTGCCTTACCCAACTGAAATAAATCTCCCTGACTCAAAATTTCCCCCCCATAATTTGATTGCAATGTATTTTGTAAATTGAAGCCAGAATTAAAAGGTATATGAACTTGTGTTTATCTGTGGCATACTTCCCTTTGATTTTGCTTATTTAAAACTATCAAAGAGTTGGAGAGAGCAAACAAAGATCATTTTAAAGTTGGCCTAGAATTCAATCTAAAAGATTATAATCAAATGCTAACGCGCATCATGGAATATACCAGCAGAGCAATTGCTATTCATAATGCCATGTTCACTGAATAATGTTGTTTATTTCTTTAAAAATGAAGGAGGTATTCTACATTGCTGACCTCCTTTTAAAACATGAATGAAAATGTAAATATCAGCAATATTTGTATATTCCTTTTAGATTCATATAAATAGCTGAGTATAACTCAGTGGGTTAGCACGTAGACTGCTGAACTGTAGATTGCAGGTTCGAGTCCAGCAGGGTTTTATTTTTTTTTCAGATTGCTTTCTACTAAAAGTGCATTTTTTGACTAAATAAAGTAAATTTGAAAGTTTTCAGTTACAAAATATTGTTGTACATATCCTCCACTTTTTATCCATGTCAAATTTCTCTGGTGTAGCATATTCCTCCTTAATTGATTTAAATTTGCTACTGAAAGATGGTCTTTTGCTACTTATAGGAATAATGAATTTAGAACCATCCAGTTCAATTTTGGCAATTTATGTTAAGATGAAAATAAAATGGAGCGAATTTAGTGCTTATGATTTAGGAAGTAAGTACCAGAAGAAAACAATTCCACATGTAAGATATGTGTTTTCTGAACATTATTTACGAAATTAGATGATTTATTCCAGCCATGTTCTGATCAAATTGAATTGTTTTGGCACTATGAATTAAATTGTACATATGTATAACCCTTCTTAGTTTTGCACTTGTTTTTATAAATTGATGATGGCAGGTGGATATTAACTATTCCTTGATTTATTAGATATGCATATGTTCTTAAAAAAATATCTCCTTATGTGTTGGTAGGTTTTCCATGTTTCTATTTTTGTTTGTTTTTTATACAAAAATGAGATTATCTAAATGAATATATTGAACATATTTATTTCCAATCAATGGCCCTCAAGGGGCAGCGTGAAAATACATACAAATGTTTACATATATCAGCAAAGAAAACGAAATGATTACAGGACACATAGTCTAAACACGATGTCACTGTTGTTAATTGCATATATTTTTGAAAATAAATTTCCCAATTAGATTTAAAATAGACGTGAAAAAATGATAATGATAAATAATTGAAAAAAAATAATTGTGAAGATAATTACATAACAACTTTGAATTGAAAATTGTAATTATTTTACTTAACAGTATGTACATAATGAGACACAGTTAAAGAATTTATATTCTTATTTAATATTCCTTGAAAAATAAAGTTAAAATGGGTTTTAGTCGAATTGCCTGGTCATTCTATGGAAAGACACCCTTGGCTATATGAAACCATTTCTTTTTTATATCCTACGCTGCGGGAATCTACCAGGAAATCACCCCAGGCTATATGAACCCCGTTTTTCATATCCATTTCTTTTTTACACTGCAGCTGCAGAAAGGATATCTGAATGGTGTATATTTATTTTCAAATTCACCACGTGTTTCCTAATTTTTATTAAGGTTTTAGATATCTCCAGGAGTTACTACCTTACTGTCCCCAGTTCTACACAGACAGTGTGGGAAGAGAACTACTGGCAGAACTCCGAGCCACAACAACACAGTCCCTGGAAACCATGGAGACTGAGACAACCACAGGCAGCAGCCCACAGGACTCTATAGAACTCAAGATACCTCACATCGTGACCCAGCCATGGTGAGAAATCAGAGAGCATGATACCTTGCTTAATACATTGAGTATAATGATAAGGAAACGGAGAAAATGAGATGGTGTCTGACACACCAGATTGAAGTAGACTTCAAATTTATGTTTGTTGCATTCAGAATTCAGAAGATAAACTATTTGATTAAATTTTCAGCTCTAATGCCCCCAAGAAGAAGGAATCAAATAGTCTCAACTGTAAAAAATCTTACACGGATGAGGAACTTCTGGCAGCTGTGTCAGAGATTCAGAGTGGAAAACTAGGAACCCGCCGAGCATCTGTTTTGTATGGAATTCCAAGGTCAACGCTTCGCAACAAAATTTTTAAGATGGGCATTGATAAACAAGAATCTGTAGCCCAGGTAAATAAACTATTAAATTTGATCACCAGCATTTGGTGTAAAGAGAACTGTAATACCTGATGTGGTTTTCAGTATATTGTGACTTCATTTAGGTGAAAGTTTCTTGTAGAATTTATACAATTTAATTCCCCATAGATACCCTAGGAAAGCTTAGGTTTATTCATAATGCTCTGAAATCATTTGAACTGTAATTATTTGTATTTGATCCTTTTATAGTCAGCAGAAGTGGATGACCCAACAGAAATGGCAGTAAAATGGACCGACCTTATTCCGGGAGCCAGCATAGCATTGTTGCCTTTCCCTCTACCTTATGCCATGGACTGGGGTGCCAACTTAGAACATCACTATGAATCTCAAGAGAAAAAGCTGGAATATCTCCGTAAAAAACATAATTTGAGTCGTAAAAAAGAGAAATATTTTGTTGAGTACTCTCATGAGCTGAGACTTCCAATCCTGCAGACTATCATTAGGAAGTTGGCAGAGGACAGAATAGAAATGGAGCGTAATGCTTTGAGGGTTCGTCAGCAAGAAGATTTTCATGAAAGGAAACTCCTGACCCCAAAAATATCACAAAAGAAAGTTAATGTGGATGTCTTTACCTCAGAAAGTTCACCAGATATCATTATACCGTCCTTTCGACCAATGCATAATAAACTGGAGAGCAAGGTTGAAAATCATTTCCAAAGTTCACTTGACAAGATTGAAAATGCCGCTGTTGGAGAGACATTAAAAGATATAATTGTGAAGACAATTTCAGAGAAAGTTAAGTTCAAGTCTCAAGCCCTGTCAGAATTATGCCAAGGTTTTGCCAGAAGCATTGAATCTGATGATATATCTCAGTCCAGTTCACCTTCACCTGCGAAGAAAATGCGCCATGAAGATGGTGACAAAAAGAAATCCCTTGACAATCCTACCAAGAAAACACGTCCAAAACGTGGTCAATACAGAAAGTACAACAGCCAATTGTTGATGGAAGCTGTAAAAGCAGTTCAGAGAGGCGAGATGAGTGTCCATCGCGCAGGGAGTTATTATGGAGTTCCCCACTCCACCCTCGAGTACAAAGTCAAAGAGAGGCATCTTCTAAGACAGAAGAAAATCAAAGAGCAGAGAGAACAACGGGAGGCTGAACAAGGATCAACCTCCACAACCACGAAGAAGTTAGCAGAACATGGGAAAACAAGCTCAGAGAAGAAAGAAACCAGTTCTAAAAAGCAGGAATCCAAGGAAGAAAAGGTGGTAAATAAAAAAACAAGTCTGGGGGGATCAGGATGGATTGCCCCATTTCTTCCAGGAGGATCTGGACTGGCTAATCTAGGAGGTCTGTACAACACGTCTGGATTCGCACTAAACACTCCAGCATCAGAATTGTTGCGAAAACTTCAACATAAAGTGCAAAGTAAAGGAGGGAGTGATCAGGAGAATTTTGAGCAGCTTGTAAAACCACCAGCTATCTCCGATAGATTTCTTTATCTTCATTGACAGTAAAATACATCGATATTGAAAAAAGATTCTGTTTTCATAGAGGATGGAGAAAATTAATTTGAACGGGAAAAAATGAAGAATACTTTAAAAAAAAAAAAAAAGAATGTATTGTTAGACCCCAGAAATTGTCATTTGGAAGCTACTTCTAGTTGTGATGCTTTTTGCACCAATTTAGATTTAGATAAATACATGCATCAGTACATGTACAATGTTTATCGTGCAAACAGAATTTTGAGCCAATTTTGACATATAATGTAAAGATATAGAGCAATATAAATTTCCTTTATAAATTCGAAACCAGTTATTGCACACTTAACAATTCTCATTTCCAAATATTTTTCATGTGCACTGAACAGAACAATGTTTATAGCATGAAAGAACATTACTAAGAAAGATACTTATTTCCTATAGCACATGAAAAATATAATTATCATGTGACCATTTAGGCTTTCCTATTTCTAGTGATGCTGTACCAGATTGCTCAGGACACACATTATTATTAGTTGCTGAAAATGAAAGTAGAATTTATGTTAGAAGTGCGGAATACCATGTGGCTATATTTTTATGGGGTTATCACCTTGTGCAGTGTAAACTGCAGATTAAGTTATACAGATTGTATATTGTGATGGTGCTTTTTTGCTGCAGATGATTATATATTGCAGTTTCTAGTCTGATGTTTTTGTATGTTGTCAATTTTAATGGAGTATCGCGTAATATCTATTGGATATGTGTTCCTGATATCGTTTACTTTCATAAGTGACAGACCTTTCATATTTTGTGCAGTTATTGCTCAATGTTGATTCACTTAAAATGTGGCTTTAATTTCTGTCTGTAGTGGCAATGAGACTGATTGGTATGATATCAGTCCCAGTAAGCTGCCCTTCTACCTCAGGAGCTTCATCGGGTTAACCTTTTGGATTTCTTTGTCTTCTTCTGTACAATATTGCTGAAGATTTAATGGGATGTAGGGTATGATGATCATAGCCATGCAGAGCTTTTAATATTGACAAAGTGCATTGTTACACCTGCTTCCGTGTTCCTGATAATAACAAAAAAAATTTCATGACTGGTTTGATAATGGCATTTCTGTAGGTAAATATTCTTCTGGGAAAGAAAAAAGAAAATTAGGAGGATTCAAATTGAGTGCCTTTGAATTTTGATAACGCATAAATTCGTATGAAAAATCCACCCCTGGTACATGGATGTTAGATTTGTCATTTTCAGTCACTAATGAAAGGAATATCATAAAAGAATTTTTGATAGGTTTTGTTTTTCTTGCAAGGCTCATAGTAATTGCATATGTAAAAACGAAATTTAATGAAAATTGTTTGAAATTGTGAACTGTTCATATTTTCACAAGTGTATGTTTTCTGTGAGGGAAGTTTTACTAGTTGTGTGTTTTAATTATTTGATTAGTTGTACTAAGAGAGGAAAATCCTCTTTAAGACTCATTTTAGTAGCATGTATAACAAATAGTGCTAAATTCTTAACATATTGATTTATTTCAAATCGTGATGGTACGTTATTTATATGGATTTTTTTGAGGACTGAGATTGATACTGAGAATCCCTTTAATGACAAAGATTGATACACCAAAGTGGTTATCCGGGAATGAATGATCCAGTGTGCAAACACTTCATTGTGGAAAATTCTGCCATCTGCAAATGAAATGGATGAGATAAAAATGACAACGCTAGGTAGAGATTGAATTGACACCCCCCCCCCCCCCCCCCCCCCCTACAACTGTTTTACAAATAAGAAAGATGTAAAGGGGGATAAGAAACATCAAATTTTATTTTTTCCAAAGAATGTAACTAGTCAGATTTTATGATTATTTATATTTACAATAGTGCAATATTTTTTTTTTTGTTACTGTCATATGTTTGACTGATTTCTATTTAATTTGTTTTTATTTTTTTACCTAATTTTTCCTCCTAATGTTATTTTATTATTATTTATTATGTATTGAATCATTTGTCTGTTCGGATATGCTTCATGTGGTATACATAAGGTGGAAGGATAAAAATGTACCTGCTTAATATTTCAGTACAAAATGTGTTCAAATCGACAGTCTTGCTACAGATATATCAGATTTATATGTGAATCCAATAGTTTGCTCAGTCAGATTGTTCGTGTTCATCCAAAATAACTACTTTTCGTATGATTATTGAGTTATAACTACTTTTCATGTGATTATTGAGTTATAACTACTTTTCATGTGATTATTGAGTTATTGCATTATTGTGCAATGGTTCAGTGTGATTACATAAAATTGAATGTTTTGTAAAGAGTTTAAGTGTCTGTAATTATATTTCCGAATTTTATCAAATCATTAAGGCTGTGATGCTGATTGATTAGACCCTCTCTGATTCATGTAAGATGTTTGATCTGAGTGACACGTTGGATTCAGGAGCAGATACAAGCTCTAATTTGATGAAGGAGAATAAGGACTGATACCTTGGTCAAATATCCATTTCCCCATATTGGGGGAATTACCGTTCTGTTTCTTCAGCTAAAAACTATATGAACAAGAATGACTGTTTATTCTTAATGCAAGGCTATTTTACGCCTATGTATACTTTTTGATATTTTTGTGAGTGGTGTAGATTTATTGAACAGGCACGTAGCAATTTCAGACAATTGTGAAGTAAACATCTCTGACCCCCTCCCACCCCTTTAGCTTTGAAAATATTATGCTACATGCCTGTTGAACATTTGTGAATATGAGGGGGGAAATTTACTATGATTTGCCTTTAATGTAAACTTGCTTTCTGATACTTTTTAAGTGTTGATAAAGAATTTCTACTGTATTTTAGCTTAATTGAGTATATATTTAACCCTTATTCAATGCTAAACTTTTTTAGATAGAAAACAATCGTGTCATGTTCAATCCCCCTGTGGAACTCCCTCTGTATTTTTGATGGACTTTGCTAAGTTTTCTTTACATGTGCCTTTATTGTTTTCATATACATGTCTCGTACATTCCGTATTTTTGTTTGTCAAAATATTTAATGAAAGTTTATGTCTTCAATAAAATTAAGAATTGTTAATAAGTTTCTCTTCTGTTTAAAGATGATTAAAATCCTATGGCAATATGAAATAATTAGAGTATTACAAGTGGTGAATGTAAAACTTATACGGTACCAATTTTGATGCACCAGATGTGCATTTCGACAAATAATGTCTCTACAGTGATGCTCAACCAAAATGTTTGAAATCTGAAATAACTATGAAGTTTTAGAGCTAAATATAGCCAAAAACAGCGTGCCAAAAAAGTGGAGCCAAATTCGTCCAAGGATAAGAGCTATGCATGAGGGAGATAATCCTTAATTTTGAAATGAATTTCTAAATTTTATAACAGCAATTAAATATACATCCGTATTTTCAAGCTAGTAACGAAGTACTTAGCTACTGGGCTGTAGAGACCCTCGGGGACTAACAGTCCACCAGCAGAGGCCTCGATCCAGGGGTCATAATGTAAAACTTATACGGTACCAATTTTGATGCACCAGATGCGCAAGTGGTGAATATGAGTCTTGAATACTAGTGGTGAATACTAGTGGTAAATACAAGTGATGAATACTAGTGATGAATACAAGTGATGAATACAAGTGATGAATACTAGTGATGAATACTAGTGGTGAATACTAGTGATAAATATTAGTGGTGAATACAAGTTATGAATATTAGTGGTGAATAGTACTGATGAAGACTAGTGATGAATGCTAGTGGTGAATTCTAGTGATGAATACTAGTGATGAATTCTAGTGGTAAATACAAGTGATATATACTAGTGATGAATAATAGTGATGAATAGTAGTGGTGAATTCTAGTGATGAGTACTAGTGATGAATTCTAGTGGTTAATACAAATAGTGAATACTAGTGATTAATACTAATGGTGAATTCTAGTGAACTAATACAAGTGATGAATACTAGTGACTAATACTAGTGGTTAATATTAGTGGTGAATACTAGTGATGAATAATAGTGATGAATACTAGTGATTAATACTAGTGGTCAATGCTAGTTATTAAAGGTAGTGATTAATACTGTGATACAAGTGATTAATACTAGTGATGAACACTAGTGATGAGTGCTAGTGATTAATACTAGTAGTGTATACTAGTGGTGTACATTAGCGGTGAATACAAGTGATGAATACAAGTGATGAATACTAGTGGTGTATACTAGTCATTAATACTTGTGATGAATTCTATTGGTGTATACTAGTGGTGAATATAAGAGTTGAATACTAGTGATGAATACACATGGTGAATACTTGTAGAATTTCTTTTTCTTGAGAAGATTTGTAGATATTTTTCTTGCATATCTCTATGTTCTTGAGAAGAGATTTGGGGTTTTTTCTTGTATATTTCAATGTAAAACTTTGATCCCTTGTAACACAGCAGACAGTATACGTGGTTCTGGAGAAGTGAAAAATGTGTAAAGTAAACGAAGAGGAGGTAGGGGGTACCTAAGGGCTGTTTAGTGTGGAAGCAAAAGAGGGAGGAGTCAGGAGGATGCCGGATTCTCAGCAATCTTGGCACTTAAATGCTAGTGACCAGAAAAAGAGATTCAAAATGAAATGGTTCGATTTCTAATGTTCGAAATGCTGATACTATCATACAAGTTAACGGTGAAGTGGAAAAAGGATCTCCCCTCTTATGATTTTAATCTTAATAGACAATTCAAAATTGATCATACGCCGCACATGTTCTTGCGTATCGAATCAGTTGAGCGACATAAATATATGATGATTTATTGCTCTCCCTAAAAGAACTATTGCGCGCATAAATTGAATTAATGATATCATTATATATCATTATCATGCACAACCAACTCAACATGTTCGTGAAGTGGAAATGTACTGGCATAAAAAACAACCCATTTTTAACATTAATTATGTGCAATGTATGGCACGAGCTCATGATTGGCACGGTTGTGTAATATAACGAAAGAGATATAGACAAACAGTTCAAAAGTAATTATAATATCATTACAGAATAGCTGCACTCTTCCATTCCACTGGAGTTGGGTTGGGACGAAAGCGCCACTTGCAAAGGTAATAAGCTTGACACTGCAACTGACGCGGCAGGATCTCAACTCCAATGGTCACCGCAAACCGTGGCGGCAGGATCTCAACTTCAATGGTCACCGCAAACCGCGGTTGCAGGATCTCAACTCCAATGGTCACCGCAAACCGCGGCGGCAGGATCTCAACTCCAATGGTCATCGCAAACCAGTGGCAGGGTTGTAATGTGATTCAGTTGGGATGCCATTACAATCAGTGAAATGTTGAATTGCACCAGGTGTGGTGGTTTTCGGCTAGATTGTGGGCGTTGTATGGAAGGACCGCCCCTGATTGATTCCCTATCCATTCTACTTCTAACATTACCGGAGAAACGCCGAGAGGATCTAGGTAACGAGGAAGAAATGAAATGGCAGGGAACATGGTACAGACTGCCGATTTTGTAGTAATAAGAATCTGCAGGAAACGTTCTGTACTGACCAACATTGCTCGCTCCACAGTGATTGGTGAGAAATTGAGAGGGATCCTGTAATTGTAATAATGCGGAATGTGCCGTTATATTCCTGCTACCCAATGGAAACATTATATATATTGAGATCAAGTCTCTCCTCCCCTAATCTTGAAACCACACACATGGCTGCTGTTTTGATGATGATCCAAACTCGGGATAAATCTAAAATGTGCTTGGTTTGCGTTTTCAACCTGGGTAGGTGAATATTTTACAATTTCATTCACACACGCAAAGAGGCAGGAATTTAAGGAATTTATGTGTGAAACATGGGATAACGCCCATCTTCTGAATGCTTGAATGATATTACTATGAACGCCTTGCATAGCAAGAGTAGTTGCTCCCCCTATTCTAAATGATTGGGAATTGGTGCAGTCGATCTCCAAGGTATCGAGGCACCGAGTTAATGTTGCAATAAATTGGTAGCGTGTCAGAGAGTGTCCCCAAAATGAGTAAACAAAGGGTTTGTTTTGGAAGGGTGTATTTGCATACTTGCAGACATGTATGTTACGCTGTTAGATGGCAGACGGTAGAAGTTTGTTCCAATACCCAATTGGTCTGTTTCAGAACGTTGCAATGTGTGTTTGATTTTGGCCTGATGTAACAAAATGTCATGGAACTATACTATGCTTTAAGCAGTGTTGCCCTTGGACAGTGTAAATTCACCAGTACGTAAGATGCATGAATACTAGTGTAAAGGCATCTATAAACAACTTGGTTTCATATATGGCATGTCATGCCGTTTGTAATGTTGAAATAATCCTGTTTAAGGTGTAAAGTTATAGACAGCCGTTGATCTTTAAGGTTGAGTGTTTGTTGCATACTCTGCAGTAGGTTTCTTATCAAAAAGTGATCTGTAGGGTCAACATTGTGAAATGTCTTAGTGTAAAAACTTGTGGCGGCAATATGTGATTGAGCAGTTGGGTAGTTTTAGCCGATAAGAAACAGATAAGCAGCGAATCGTGTGCTATCCGTACTGGTGGCGGCCATGTCTGTTGAATGGTATGAAGGCTGCCGAATGTTTCTAAGGCCTAGATGCCTACGTCATATGATAGCTTAATATTAGGTGCTAATGATGCGTTTAAGAATTTCTTGATGTGACTTCTGAGAACGTCGTCTGGAATTGGACTGGTATGGGCTGGGGGCGAACGTCTGCTTGTGGTGCAGCTATCCGTAGAATGTCCCACAGTTTACGAGACATGACTTAAGCGATAACGTTTGATTTGCCTGGGATGTGCTCTGCTTTAAATTGTATATTGTACTTTAAGGCCATTAACACCAATGCCTTAATAAAACCCTACGTGATTTTGCAGACTGTTGAGGATGTGTACAAATGCAATGTTTTGTACATATAGAATGACATTTTTGCTTTGCAAATTAAGACCTGATACCATGAACGCCAAAGTAATAGGTACTAGTTCTAGAAAAGTTATATCTCGCAGAACTGGGGTGAACGATCTTAAAGATGGCCACGATACATGAATCCATTACCCCCTGAAAGTAACCCCCACAACTAAGGTTGATCGATCCTGCTTTATCTGTAGAGTTGTAAGGTGTCTGGTGTAGTCCATTCGCTGTCCAGAAAACACACGGTGCTATTGAAGAAGTCTAGAATTCAAACCAAATATACATGTCTTGACACAAGGATTTCGTAATTCCAGAAGTAAATCAAGAAGGACCTGTTCATGATCAAAGGCTGACGATGATTATTTTTGAAAATACTGCGATTCGTGGATCCGAATATTGCAATTGAAAACCTTCATACATACCATTTTAATAAATCGGCCGAGACGCGATCTGGATACGGAATTACACTGTAAGTATGTGTCCAAGACGTCAAGAATTATGGGGGAATGACTGATGACCCATATATGTTTGGTGTTGGCCAGGAGTTCGATACCACGGTTTTCAATTTGAGTTGGGCCTACTTGGCGAGTTTGTGTAAGGGGTCCAACTGCGACGTGAATGCGTTATTGGTACTCGAGGTGGGTGCCCGAAAGGAGTACTTTGCGTTAGATTGACTCGGAGGTGCATTGGGGTTTGTACGCGACATGGATGGATGTTTGCTGTTGCATTTCAGCACAAGAACTGGTAATTTTGTCTGTACTAATAGTAGTAGGGGTTTATATCATATCACCCCATGGTATAGACCCGTACTACTATCATTACAGACAAAATGATCGGTTCCTGTCATAGCAGGCAGCGGTGAACATACAGGCATTGCGGCCTGTAACATACACCCTTATATTGTAGTCAAACCATTTGAGTCCAGATAAATTGATGGCAGGTTTATCAAACGTGGGGGCCATGTATGATAATCAGATCTCACTATTTATCGTACCTCAATCTTGAGAAGGGTTGTGCGCCATTCTCAGACGAAACTGTTCATTGTAAGGGATCCACCCATTAGATTTTTTAGCCCTCTAACAAATGTAATGTATGCGTTTTAACAATTCCTGTGTACTATGCGGATGTTGCAATGTAGATGCTGTAATAAGTCAAGACTGCATCTGTCCACCTGTCAACTGACCTAAAGCGATATTACTCTGTGAATCAATAGTCAAGAGTAGATGTTAATTGGGAAGTGATTGGATCCCTCACCAATAAAAGGGCTAAGTTAACAAATTCACTCGATATGATTTTGTTTTCTTTTGTTGATTGAACAACATGATAGCTGTTGGGGAATACAATGAAATGAAGCGGAGGGGTGGGATTGATTGTATCTTGTTTAATGTCTCTCTCGAGAATTTTTCACTCGCATGGATACTTCATTTAGACCTTTACTGGCGCTTACGGCCATTGTGCAGTGAGGGTTCTTTAGCGTGCCACACCTACTGTGACACGTGACATCCGTTTTAAGGTCATCTCCGAGGACCCGTGACATTCACACCTGATGCCGAGCGTGAGTTTGGCGATGGAACGGTCACTACCTGTTTTAACGACTTAGGTCCGTTGCGTGGAGGTGTGGGATGATGAACATTTGATATGCTTGGGACAACGGGCGATACAACGTTCGGTAACATGGATGACCAGCCACTTACGACTGTGCCTACTGTGGTGAATGAATTCGACGAATGTGAGGGCTGTGTTAAAGGGGCTAGGTGGGCTTAAAATCGATACTCGTATCTTGTACTAGGACTGGAGAATATCGGATGTTCAATGTTGATGGCGCCACTGTTGGTGTCCGTGTGTCTTGTCCTAGTGGGTCTGGTGTGGTCGCCTCGGGTTGGGGTTGCTGCCAGTGATATCCTCGTGTCCCACGATACCCTAGCAGTGGTTTACGTTTGGTCGACCGGTCGGTAGAACGCTTTGACTTTGGCATTGTAACTAAGCATGGATCATGCGCTACGACCAGTGTGGGATTGCTAGAACGGGAAAATTTCGGAATAACAAAGACTAATAAATACGGGCCATTGGATACATGCGCATATTCTAGTTAAGCTATTATATGCGGCATTATTTGAGTTTATGTTTATTTTGCTCTCCATAGGCCAAATACCATGCGCAGCACTATTACTAATTTAAAGCACAAAACATAATCAGAATGTATGTTTGAAAACTATTATATTTGGATAGACAATATTCTGGAACAAATGAAAGTAAACAACTGCATAAATAGCAAATGAGTACAAGAATATACATGTATATTTAAATTTGATGTGAATGAACATATACTAATAAGGAGAAATCACCATATGTCTTTAATGCTAGCTCAGACAAATTTCCACACATTACACAGCTGTAATAGGACCCCAGTGATACGTAAATACCAGATACAAACATAAATCCTTTTAGAAGATGAATATACAAAATATTGTTCAATCACAACTGTGTCTAGATCACAAACCTTTGCATAGACCTCTAAAGTGTCACCAGAAATCTGACATCCATAAATATTACAAAGAGAGAGCGTAACATTATTCACGAATGAGTACAAAAAATAAGTAAAAATAGAATATATATATAATTAGTGTCCGTTTGACGTGGTGTTGTGTATACATGAGGTATGATAACATATGGAATAGTTTTACAATAACACACAATAATAATAATGATAATTATAATAATAACACACGTGAATACATAACATATTAATGTTCTAATTATTTTAATCATATCTATATATATATAAGTTCCATAATTGAATAGATACCATATGTTTGTTTTCGCCTGCAAAAACAAACGACGACACAATACAAGGTCATTATATGTTCACCTTGCATGTGTTAATGTCCTTTTCTTTCGCATTTAAACAAAAATCGCATCTCAGTGAAAATTTGACCCTGAAAAGAATATCTCTGTCTCTATCTTTTCGATTCATCGTCCCCTTCGTCATCATAATGTCTTTTCTTCTTTTCGAAAAGTACTATAATGTTGGTACACTGTAGTCTACAGTTATATGTATAGGTAGTCGCTTTGTTCTAGCTGCAATAATGTAGCCCAATCCAATTTTTTTTTATTCTGACGTTTTCGGGATAGGGCTACAATTCCATAGGATCTCCGTAATGGTGCAAAATAATTTTATGAATAACCGATAATAAACTCTGTGTATTAGTCCCAAATGTTGTTTACACCAAAAGGAGTACCAACTTTGTGCTCGGGCATGTCTAATAAAGGTGTTTTTCATTAAATATAATGTACAGCATGCAAAATTCTTCGTCTGCTCCGCCATGCTTGTTATCGCGAGATCTCGTAGGTGGATCTAATGAAAAGCCTAAACATTGACAATCAGCGCGAAAATGTAGTTATTCGAGCCACTTCGACAAAGGAAGGAAAATCATATTGTTGCAGAAAGAATTTACACTCTGCTGTTCGGTTTTTAACTTGATATTAAATTCAAACCTTCTCAATACCGACGAAATAGCTTTCGCCTCCATACTTGTCCATTGATGTAAATACCACCTTATATGGCATATGCAAATGACTTGACAACCGGAAGTTGAAACTTCAGTACATCAAACATGGCGCACAAATATGAATCGAGAAACTGGGATTTATCGAAATTGTTGAAAACGGTAGAATAGAGCCTCACAAATCTAAAGTTGTAGGTTGTAAATTTATATATTGACTAAGAAACATAGAATATCATTTTATTTACGTAAAGAAAGTCAGGAAATGTTTAGAATGAGCGCAAATGTTGCGGGAGTGAATCACTCCCGCATTTGCACCATTACGGAGATCCTAAGGAGTTGTAGCCCTCTCCCTAAAAAAAAAAAAAAAAAAAAAATCAGAGAGGGCTACATTATTGCAGCTAGCTTTGTTCTAATCCTTCATTTAATGTTATCTACAGCATGTCATATCAACTGTTCGTTTCACACCAATACAATTTTAGACAATCTCATTAGATTAAAGCTAATCATGGACACTTTTAGCAATGTGGTGAAAATGAAAGTATAATATTTAGAATATAATACATATTTAGAATAAAATATATAACTTAAAGTTCCAAAAAAGTTAGATAATGTTTTAATTAAGAAAATGACAATCACTGATTTGGTCAAATTCAGCAGGTCTGTTGGTTCATGTCAATAGGAGGACCTTTCTTTTCTGTTAAGGAATGCTGGTGGTTGTTCTTGCTGAAGCTATGATAAAAAGACTTCAATGAGTATGTTGAACAAATCCATTTATCTCTTCACTCACGCTGTTAATCTAATAAATATTACATTGAATTAGATCTTATCTACCCAACCTGGACTTTTGATATCAAAACTATCCTAGCGTATAGCGACATCGAGTTTGGACTCTATAAAAAGGGGTCGTATAAAAAGTTAGATTGTCTACACAACTAATCGAGAGGCTTACAGGCCTTATCGGTCACCTGAACATTAGTTAAAAGTACCACTATCTCCAGGAGCTTAAAAATATATCAAGATTTGTCTGTATATTTAGGCGAAATTCTGATATTCAGCAACAGTATAAAACAAGATATACACATGCATTCTGAAAACACGAATTCCCCATAAACTGTCCATATTAATGTCGAAAGGGGATGTTTACTCCTTCTAGGCATCTGATCCCACCTCTGGTGTGTCCAGGGGTCCGTGTTTGCTCACTTTTCTATTGCTTATAGGAATCAGAACCATGGGGTTTCGAAATTCACAATTTTCCCTACACCCCTCTCTGCTTTTCCTTGATATGCATTTAGTTTTTACATAATATCAAAATTGAAGAAGAAGGCTTTCAAATGATAAAGACAATAATCACTATGAAAATTTTAGCCCCATCTGGTACCAAAATACCAACCCAGGGGATCATGAAATTTACAATTTGGAAAGATGTTTTTTAAATTTTTACACAAATGCTATATACAAAGTTTGGCCCCACCTGAAGACAGAACTCTTCAGGTGGGGCCAAACCGTAGGGGTCATGATATTTACTATTTTTGTAGAACCTTCTTGATCTAAATGATTATGCATTTAGTTTTTATTACCCATGTACTGTGGTAGTGAATATTTTTGAAAATTGATCAATTTTTGGCAGTTTTTGTCCTGACCCTAAGGCTCCGGGTTGCAGAAACCCTGACAACCCCCCCCCCCCCCCCCCCCTTGTACCACAGATGCCTCATACCATGTTTTAAAAGAATTTGAAGGGTTATGTAGGTACCAAGAAGTTAATAATGTTCGATTGTTAATGCACGACGGACTCAGACCAATAGCAATAGGTCACTTGACTAACTCAGGTGACCTAAAATTATATCGTACATGCTGTGTTTTAAATTCATTCACTCCTATCATTGTATTACAAAGAAGAAACGTATATATTTAAAATCTGATACCTCTCACGTCCTTAAGATCAGGTATACACGTCATTCACACAATTCCCTACATGTACAATATGTACAATATGAAACGGAAGAAACAATATCT
The DNA here is from genome assembly GCF_947568905.1 of Ostrea edulis. Taxonomy (NCBI): domain Eukaryota; kingdom Metazoa; phylum Mollusca; class Bivalvia; order Ostreida; family Ostreidae; genus Ostrea; species Ostrea edulis. The sequence goes on along the minus strand of NC_079172.1, from coordinate 4,318,949 downwards.
GTCCTCAATGAAAATTTGTTTTCAGAATGAAAACAAAACCGCAAAATTAATTATCATGGATTGGCTGTTTGGAGGGAAGTTACGGTGGTTGCACACTTAAATTTGATTAAGAGAGAAAACGCGTATAAAAATACTTTAAAACACATCTTGTTTGGTTGGGGCACATATAATACAGTATTTGAATACCTGATATACATAATGAGAACAATCTTGCTAAATTATCTGTTAATTTGAAAACGTAGGCGTTATTATTTCAATTTGTAGTCATCCTTTAAAGGCATCTCTTCCCGAGCTGCATGCAGAGAGATATCAATATAGAGATAAATGTCTTCAGGGTTCAGCAAAGTTTAGACAGGATAGCATTATACAAACTAAGCACCTCGGGGTAATTATATCCTTCAACACGTAATGAAATGTTAGAAAATTCCAAAGATTGTTTAGTATTGCAAACGTTATAGAGTTGACAATAGATCGTGTTTTATTCAACGTATCGTTTAAAAAAAAACAACCCAGTACCTCTTATGATTAAAACAAGCGTCAGTGTATGAGCACGACATCGAGATGACAAATTTGGAAAAGTCTAACAAGGACATATACTTTATAGAGATAATTGGTAGTAAGCACTGTTAACGAGCTGGACATATACTTTATAGAGATAATTGGTAGTAAGCACTGTTAACGAGCTGGACATATACTTTATAGAGATAATTGGTAGTAAGCACTGTTAACGAGCTGGACATATACTTTATAGAGATAATTTGTAGTAAGCACTGTTAACGAGCTGGACATATACTTTATAGAGATAATTTGTAGTAAGCACTGTTAACGAGCTGGACATATACTTTATAGAGATAATTTGTAGTAAGCTCTGTTAACGAGCTGGACATATACTTTATAGAGATAATTGGTAGTAAGCTCTGTTAACGAGCTGGACATATACTTTATAGAGATAATTGGTAGTAAGCACTGTTAACGAGCTGGACATATACTTTATAGAGATAATTGGTAGTAAGCACTGTTAACGAGCTGGACATATACTTTATAGAGATAATTGGTAGTAAGCACTGTTAACGAGCTGGACATATACTTTATAGAGATAATTTGTAGTAAGCACTGTTAGCGAGCTGGACATATACTTTATAGAGATAATTTGTAGTAAGCACTGTTAACGAGCTGGACATATACTTTATAGAGATAATTTGTAGTAAGCACTGTTAACGAGCTTTCGTGGGATATCATGAACGTAGGGGGCCCTGATTTCATCTTCTATCTAATCGTTAAATCAATCAATCAATCTTACACCGAATCACGTACCTGTTGTTGTATATAATTCTTTAAAACCTGAAAAATGAAAATAGAGATATTAAGAATGGGACACGTAACGGTCATTCTACTGATGTTTCTTTCTAATTTCTGTGTTAATTTATGAACGATATAACAGATTCAGTAGACAAATTATCGGAGGTATCGGCTTAAAATTAATGGGTAAATATACTTACAGTCTTCAGGGATATAGGTAAGATTGAGATCTGCTTTCAGTCGTGGACCTAATATTTTCACAGCTGTAGCAATTTGATCTGTACTGCATCGGATTCCAGTTGCCTTAGCAATGGAATCAACTGAACACTTTGTAAAATCCCGCATTGTGCTGAAATGAATAACATATCTATACGATGCGCTGAGAATATCAACATATGTTTTAATATTCGTCATATTCAGACATACTGGTACGTTACAAGCATGCAGTGATACGGAATTATATTCAGACATACTGGTGCGGTACAAGCATGCAGTGATACGGAATTTTATCATGCAGAAGCATACCGTAGTGTGCACTCACATTTGATAATACATCTTTGTCAGTAACACGATATGAGAAAAATTAGAAATTACCTTAAATAGCTTATAGTTCAAGACCTTTGTCTTTGCTCCTCTACAGTTCTTTTCAGGAGGTCCATGGGCCACATCGCTCGCCTGAGTCAACTTGGCCCATATTTAAAGATTTTCTCTATATATTGATCACTGTTCGTTATCATTGCCTTTCATTTTGCATGTAAAACTTTGATCCCTATTGTGACACCAACCTAATACCGGGGGCCATGATTTTTACAAACATGAATCTGCATTATGCAAGATGAAGATAACAAACAGTGACCAATCTCATTATGTCAGGAAGCTTTCATGGAAATGTAAACTTATTTGGCCCAGTGATTCTTCAGAAGGAGATTTTTAATGATTATCCCGATATATTTGTATGTAAAACTTTGATCCCCTATTGACGCCGCATCCTACTCACGGTTTTTACAAACTTTAACCAGCACCATGTCGGAAGCTTTCATGTAAAATTCTACTTTTCTAGCCCGATGGTTCTTGAGAAGATTTTCAAAGATTTTACCCTATATATTTGTATGCAAAACTTTGATCCCCTATTGTCGCCCCGTCCTACCCCCGAGGGCCATGATTTTTAAATACTTGAATCTGCACAATGTCAGGAAGTTTTCATGTATTTTTCTACTTTCCTGGCCCAGTGGTTCTTGAGACGAATATTTTAAAAGATTTTTCCTATATAATTGCATGTAAAACTTTGATCCCATATTGTAGCCCATCCTACCCCCAAGGATCATATTTTTACAAACTTGAATCTGCACTATGTCAAGAAGCTTTAATGTAAATGTAAACTTTTGGGCCCAATTTTTAAAACATTTTTTCTGTATATTACTATGTAAAATTTTGATCCCCTATTGTGACCGCATTCTACCCCCGGGGGCCATGATTTTAACAAACTTGAATTTGCCATTACATGTATGTCATGAAGCTTTCATGTCAATTTATAATTTTTTTTAGGCCGGTGAACCACCGGATTTTCCATATTATTTATTTGTATGTAAAGCTTTGATCCCCTATTATGGCCCCATCCTGCCCCCGGGGGTTATGATTATCACAAACGTTAATTTGCACAATATCAGGAAGCTCTCATATAAATCTCTACTTTCCTGGTTCTTGAGAATAGTTTTAAAGATTTTCCCTATGCATGTAAAACTTTGATCCCCTATTGTGGCCCCATCCTACCCCCAGGGATCATCATTTTAACAAACATGAATTTGCACTATGTCATAGCTTTCATGTAAATTTCAGCTTTTCCGACCCAGTGGTTCTTGAGAAGAAGATTTTTAAATGACCCCACCCTATTTCTGCAGTTTTATGATTATCTCCTCTTTGAAGGGGACATGACCTTCATTTGTACAAACTTGAAAGCCCTTCACCCAAGGATACTTTGTGCAAGGTTTGGTTGAAATTGGCCCAGTGGTTATGGAGAAGTCGAAAATGTAAAACGTTTACAGACAGACGGACAAACCAACAGACGGACAGACAGACGACGGACAACAGGTGATGAGAAAAGTTCACTTCAGTTTTCAGCTCAGGTGAGTAAAAAGGGAAAATCATGAGTGACCACTAACCTGCAGAATGCATGAACGTCTGAAGCTGTGGTAAGATTAGACTGATGCACTCTCAGACATTCTTCTCCCGCCTTTTCCAGGTACGTCATGTCATCACATGGATTCGCCTTGGTATCCACTGAATAATGAATTTAAACCAATAATAGAAACAATAGATATGACGTCATCATCTAATATTTATTTGACAAAAATCAAGTCGGTCGAAAATGAAAATTTTGTTCCAAGTCAATTTGTAAAATCACAAATTGTTTCCTCGATAAGAATTCATGTCTTCATTACTCAAGATTCTTTGTTATATCATATACACGTTCCTGATCAGTTTGCCAACGTGACAATGGGTACCTATATAGTAGAGATTCTTAGAAAAATGAGTAGCCTATCTACATCTCTCAAAGTAAAATTAATCTAAATATCAAAATTATAAAATCATTAAATAAAACGGTGAATTTGATTCTATTTCTTATCCTAAATTATCGGTTATGTTGTAAATGGTCGACTTTAAAAATAATTAAAGAAAAATATATACCAGAAATTATTACTAAATAACCACATTAACTGGTATGATGAATTTCAAATTGCATGGAGACAATATGGCCATGACACTGAACTGTCCCATTATCCTCAAACAAAAGGAACTTATAACGACAATCGAAAAAAAAATAGTAACAAACTAAGTTCATATTATCTAGTAAATGATATCCAAGTATTGGTGAAAGGTGAAAATAAAGAACAGTGATCAATTTCATAACTATCACAAGGGATACAAAATAAAGAGTTGGGCAAACACGGACCGCATGATATACCAGACGTTGGATCAGGTGCATTGGAGTAAGGATCCCCTGTCGACCGGTCATACCCGCCGTGAGCCCTATATCTTGATCAGGTAAATGTTGTAATCCGTACATGGAACTGAATAATACGACAATCTCTAATAGTGACTGACCTATATCTTGACAAATGTGACCACATCCATTGAAGCAGCATCTCTGTGTTCCTGTGCAATTGACGTCCATCTGGCACTTCTCTTCACAAACACCAGTGTTGTTACGTGGTGGAGCAGGACATGTTCCATCTTTAAGTTCTATGCAGAAAGATTGATGGTAAGAATAACAATTTTCAAGAGATTAAACAAAACGGCGATCACGCCCGTAAAACAAACTTTCATCTGTTACATGTATTTATAAATAGATACGACTCATACATCATATCACACAGGAGCTTTGAAATTCGTTCCCTGATAATAACGTGTTATGTTGGACACGCATGCATTTCATTTTTAAAACAATTTGTGATTAATTTAATTGTCGCGTTTTGAAAACAATTTGTATAGGACCTCCCATGGTTTGTGTTTTGATATGATTTATATCCAACGAGTTGTGTTGTTCTATCCTCGAGCCTTGGTGTAACCATAGATATGTTAAAATATGAAGTATGTGTTTAAGGAGAACAAACTAATTCCTATCTCTTTAAAATAAACATGCACAGGTTTTTAAGGTTTTTAATATTACTCGTTGACATAAGTTCATAAAATTTCATACAATGTTTTCTGTATAGGGATTCTTTTCTTATACTGGACAAAGCACTGCACTCTAACAAAAATGATAGTAATTTGCAATATTTGTTTCATTACATTATACTTCGTTACTAGCTTGAAAATACGGATGTATATTGAATTACTGTTATAATTCATTTCAAAATTAAGGATTATCTCCCTCATGCATAGCTCTTATCCTTGGACGAATTTGGCTCCACTTGTTTGGCACGCTGTTTTTGGCTATATTTAGATCTAAAACTTCATAGTTATTTCGGATTTCAAACATTTCCGTTGAGCATCACTGAGACATTATTTGTCGGAATGCGCATCTGGTGCATCAAAATTGGTACCGTATGAGTTTTACATTATACACAATCTTTCGTTATATGATATACGATAAATCTCTACCGCAAGACGATTGTTCGTGGTACAAAATTTCCGAAAAGATGCTACTGAGTTTCCGAGGTAGAGTTTCATGATAGGTTAGAAATAGAAATATTTTCTCATTTTCATAAACATTATCCCTGAAAATCCTCTGGCACTAAACGCCCATTAACATCCAAACATCGAAAGTTTTTTGTGTTGACTTTCATTTGAAACTGAAAAAGGGTTGAGGGAAATGCTAAAGCTTGTAATGTTAGAGATTGCTTGTTTAGGTGTTTCGGTACATCTACATACGGATGATAAAATGTATTATACATCTTATAACACGACTTAAGACATCCTATTAATTTAACAGTGCATTGTGACGTCATATGAACAACAATACAACAGAAGGTCTGCAGATTAAAATCTTTTATGATTCAAGACAATAAAAGGTGAAGATAACGAATAGTGATTTATTTCATAACTCCTATAAGCCATACAAAATAGGGAGTTGGGAAAACACGGATCCCTTGATATACCAGATATGGGATCAGGTGCCTTGGAGAAGTACCGGTAAGCATCCCCTGTCGAACGGTCACACCCGCCTAAAAACCCATGAACTCATTCATCTATTTAGTTGTACTACTATTTTCTATATAATGTTTTGCTAAAAATTGTTAAAAACGTCTTAGGTGAGACACGACGCCAATACCTAGAATCGAACTTAGAACTTTCTGGTTTGTGAAGGGAGCTCGCTAATCATTAGGTTACTACGACCTGTGGTCAGGAATGTAAAAGCTTGAAGGGAGCTCGCTAATCATTAGGTTACTACGACCTGTGGTCAGGAATGTAAAAGCTTGGTCTAGACAGATGGAATACAGAAAAAAACTAGAACTGTCCTAATGGGACTAATACCCCCCACGGGTCATATAAGATGATGGTAAATATTTAATGCAAGCACATTGGATATTTTCACATTATCTACAGGGCAATCAATGTGAATGCAGAAGTGTATATTCTACAGTACAGCAGTACATGAAATATTAAAAATATGCTTAATATAAACAATGAATACTATTTGGCACATTTTAGGCTGTATGATTGCAAATCCTTGGTCAACTCTTCTAGTCTTTAGTTTATATTCACTTTGTTAAAGATCATTATGTTATACCAACTTTACTTTGTCATTGATTTTGATTGAATTATGAGCGTAAAACGGTATTAAAAATAAACTCTGGACAAATTGTGTCTATTACTACAAGTACAACCAAACCAGAAAATGTCCGTAACTTCCATAACTGTTAAAATATTTCAATGAAAATAAAAGATGCACAACTACATTATATATATGAGATGAGAATAAAGTTTGAATTAAATCTGTTCAACGGTATTAGAATTAAACTCTGGACAAAGTGCGCAACCCCCAAAATGAAAAACAAAATGTGCGTAACTTCTATAACTGTTAAAATATTTCAATGAAAATAGGAGATGCACAACTACATAATATATAGAAGATGTGCATAAACTTTGAATGAAATATGTCCAGCGGTATTAGAAATAAACTTCGGACAAATTGCGTCTACGGACGAACTGACGGACAGACGGACGGACAAAGTGATTCCAGTATACCCCCCAAACTTCGTTTGCAGGGGGTATAATTAGTATCAAAACATTCGAGAAGAAAAGCGATGCAATTCCAAATTTATGTAGAAATTCAATACCTCCTCTGAACATGAAGTAGTTGTCCACAGGAAGAGAATGGATCATGCCCATCGTTGTGGCGTTCTGAACTGCAGCCATTGCATCCCTTATATGTAGCTTGGAACTGTCATATTTGAATTCTAGATCAACATACACACTTCCTTTTCTGAAGGGAAGAAACAACGTTTTATAAACACCAATTTGAAACACTTTGCGTGCATACATTAAATAATGTATACCTAAATACGTCTTTGAAATGATGTACAAGAAACATTCTTCAACCAACATTCGGTAAATCTTGAACTGTTACTGTAAATGTATATATACATCAACATGACAAAAGTTTGTTTAGTTTTCCTCGATGGCAGTTACATATTCAACACATTGTGCACTTAACAATTCAGCCAATTGGACTCAGACCTACCTGAACCTGGTAACACTCAATCCAAGGAAACCTGGGTGTTCTTTGAAAGCTGCTGTAAACTGCAAAATTATTTTTGAAAAAGCCTGAGTGAACGAAATGTACAGCTGGTATGACAGTTGATCATTAAATGGATTCAAAATTATAATTGAAAAGATACATTCCTCAACTAATTTTTTAATCCATTATACATTCAAACCTCCGTGCTCCGTTCTTGGCAAACTTAATGTTCTTTTTTCGATACTGTATCCACCACCTAAAGTTTATAACCTTTGCTCATGAAACGTCATACACAGTGAATATACATACATTTGATACGATGGTTTGATTCATCTCCTGGAAATATGTTGACCGTGGGTCGGACAAAGCTTCACTCCAATTGAAAAACACCAGTCGTATACTGAAGACTGCACTTTTAACTGCAGAAAATAAAAGTATGTATGTGTGTCGAACATGCTGAGATGCCAATGAACGTCTTTCCCTTGTACAACCTTTGGTTTAGGAAGACGTATAATGCACGATAACTTGGTAAAATCTGTTTAACGGAAGAAACCAAATACAGTAAGTAACTTTTGAATTCGTACATACCTGCAGATTTATCCGAATCCTTATAGCCTGAAATTGAAGAAGTGTGTGTATATGAAAATTGTATTATAATAGAGACAATATATGCTAGTATAGATATAGGAAGGTAAAAACTGGAATGATTTCTTACAGTCAGTGGGGTTGAATGTCAGATTCATGTCCGTTTTCATTCTGGGCCCCAGTTTTTCGATAGCTGTTGAAATTTGATCAGAAGTACATTGAACTCCCGTTCCTTTGGTAATCATATCCAATGTACATTTAGTGAACTCGTCCATCACGCTGTAATCAAATTTTTCAAAAGCACACATAAATTTTCGGTAACGCTGGAATTTAATAACATATGAAAAACAATTTCTTTTTTTCTAAAGGACATCACCGAAACATATTAAAGGCTTTCTATCAACACAAATATCTGAAATGTATTGTTACTTTAAATGCAGAAGCTAACTAAAGGGGACTGCAAGCAAGTTTTCCTTCGGTTCATTAAATCTTGTGAAAATTTAAAATAATCTGCATCACATATCTAAATCCCATGTACATAAAATACAATTATTTGACACATAACGTAATTTTAGGGATTGGATTTGAATCTTAATTCGTGTGACCTTGGTATTTTATGAATAATCTAAACTTAGGGTGACTACGTCCATGTACAACAATTCAAAACCAATCACCAGCTGCAAGGTGAGAGTCTGATGATGCTATGTTACAAATATGGTCTGCACAAGAATCGTGTGTATTTTCCAGTGACTTTGACATGTTCCCGATTGACTTTCGTCTAGGATCATTACACAGCTCACAAGAAAACTTCTTATCATGTATGCTTGTCAAAGGTCCTTTAAGATCTGTTTGTTGTTCCAACAACAATTTCTACTTCTTTGTCTCCCATGGCACTTCCTTTTACTACATGACCAGAATCAATCATCAACTCGTACTGGATCCCAAGATCGGAAGCCGTGGTGTTTAATGTCCATAATGGGCACTGACCGTGTCGCTTTCGACAATGCCGAAGCACTTGTACTACGTATAAGAGCATTTTCTTTGGTAAAATATGTAGTGAAGAGACCAAATTTTAAAATACTCTCTAGGGGACCTTGATATTGTAAAAAGTATCTTTGGTTACATTCATGATACATTGAAAGGCAACAAGCAACCTTTGTTTCAAAGATGATTATCATATGTCACTTTGCAACAAAACTCTAGCTCAGGCAAAAAATTGGGACTTGTTCTCCAGTGACCTAGACCTCATCTCATCAGGAGATTCTTACTCATCCTAGGCAACTGATCCCAATTCTGGTACACCCAGGGGTCCTTGTTTGCCCTACTGTTAATTTGTATGTTTTATAGAATTTATGAGATTGGTTATCAGCATCTTCTTTTCCCCATATTATATTTTGACCTTAGGATAAGTACTAAACACGCCATCAATTTACAAGCAATATTTTTGTGAAATGTGACATCTTAATCATTAGTTAAACACTTCCAGGTATGACTTCCAAGAACTGATATATGAACAGAAACAACTCGAGATTTTTTTTTTTTAAACAAATGTCTTCCCAGCTCCCCAAGTTGGAAGTGCACCAAATGAAATCTCCTCCCCTTAAAGTATTGCATGCTATGGAGGAGAAAGCATGGGCAGGAACATAGACATTATGAACTCCGATAAGCCATATAGGAGAAGTGTTCACAAACTATTTTACACCCTCCACCCCTCTTAGATCTACTATAACGATTGGATCCTCCTGTCCTATAAAATGCACATCTGCAAACAGCATTAAAATATTGTAAAAACTCCCAAAATCTACCGGATAAGCCATAAAGGAAAAGTGTTCACAAGCTATTTTAAAATCCTCCACCCCTCTTAGATCCACTATAACTTGTAGGGAAATAATTGGATCCTCCTGTCCCAATAATATGCACATCTACAAATGGCAATGAAGCATTGTACAAAGTTTCAACTGTATCAAATATGCCATATATGAGAAGTGTTCACAAGCTAGTTTACAACTATAACTTTTTGAAAAATATGCACATCTACAAATGGGATTGAAAGTCTACCCGGTAAGTGTTCATAAGCTATGTAACAGCCTCCACCCCACTTAGTTCAGCTTTATGTGCCACTGGGCACGAAGAGGATAGGTAGGTAGATATCCCACTTAGATCTACTATAACCCATAGGAAAATAATTGACTGCTGCTGTCCCGACAATACGCACATCTACAAATGGGAACGAAGCATTGTACAAAGTTTGAAGTATATCCGATAAGCCATATTCAAGGTGAAGATAACGAACAGTGATCAATAGGAGGAGAAGCGTTCATAAGATTTTGTGACAGACAGACGGACGGACGAACAGAAAGTATGGAAATAATATGTCTCCCCCTGGAAGAGGGGAGACATAAATACCAATAGAATCTCATTCTAGTATAACCCTTACTCTGAGTCTAGACAAACAGATAAAGTGGGATGCATCAGACATACTAGAGAGACAAATAAAACATAATAAGCAAGGTTACCCACCTACAGAAGAAACGAATGTCTCTAACATAATAAGTAAGGTTACCCACCTACAGAAGAAACGAATGTCCCTAACATAATAAGCAAGGTTACCCACCTACAGAAGAAACGAATGTCCCTAACATAATAAGCAAGGTTACCCACCTACAGAAGAAACGAATGTCTCTAACATAATAAATAAGGTTACCCACCTACAGAAGAAACGAATGTCTCCAGCTGTGGTCAAGTTGGTATGATACATAGGTGAACACCTTTCTCCTACCGTTTGAATGAACTCCAGATCTTCACAGGAACTGCGTTTGCGCTCCTCTAAATCATAATAATTTATTGAGTTCTTGAAGCTCACGGGCATGCTTAGAAAATTGATATCATAAACTGTATCTTGCGAACCATGGGTGAAACAATTTGAATAGAATATGAAATGTTTGTATACAGGTGTGTCAATTTACCAGTTGAAAATATGCAATTGTATGAAAATACTGCAATGAACAAATACATGAATAATATAAAATCATTACCGTGTCACTCAAAAATTTGGGAGGGTTTATATTGTCAGTAACAGCAAAGTCAAATTACGCAACATTATAAATTGAACAATGATCATTGGAATATGGTCTGCAGATTCATTCGATCGACCATGAATTCATTTATTCCATTCTCATTCTTGAAACCCACCTGTGTTTTGACAGCTGTGACCACATCCGTTAAAGCAACATTTACGCGCCTCCGTGCAATTGGCGTCCATCTGACATTCTTCAATACATATACCTGTGGAGTTACTTTGTGGAATTGGACAAGTTCCCTCCTTAAGTTCTGCAATGAGTAATATATATCTTATGTCAATATTTGTAATCAATGTATAACAATCATATTTCATATCAAATAAACGGATGGTGTGATTTTTGTAATCATGGTATAATTTCGGAGGGTTTATCAAACATAAAAATACAGCTAGGTAAATTGCACCTTGAATTTTTCTTTGAAGTCTATATAGGAAGAACATGGTTTCAAAATGTTTAAAAGAAACTGTATATTCTTAAGATTTTTTCGTAAACAGTTACATAACTTTTCTCTTTAGAACAAAAATCAACTACCGAATATACATTGAGAAAATTAGACTTCTCTTATTTTCATCAATCAAAGGAATTTGAAGGGATAATATGTACCTCCTCTAAACATGAAGTATTTGTCCACAGGAAGAGAATGGATCATGCCCATCGTTGTGGCGTTCTGAACTGCAGCCATTGCATCACTTATTTGTAGCTTGGAACTGTCATATTTGAATTCTAGATCAACATACACACTTCCTTTTCTGCAAAAAGGAGGACAATTATCACTATAACTTTCAAATATTTTGTAAATGTAAAACTGATACGGTACCAATTTTGATGCACCAGATGTGCATTTCGACAAATAATGTCTCTTCAGTGATACTCAAGCCGAAATTGTGGAAATCCGAAATAACATTAATATTGTAAGAACTAAATGGAAACACAGAGTGCCAAAGACTGGAACTAAATTGGTCTAAGGATCAGAGCTATGCACGAGGGAGATAATCCTTAATTTTGAAACGAATTTGTAAATTTTATCAATTAAATATAGATCCGTATTTTCAAGCTAGTAACGAAGTACTTACCTACTGGGCTGTAGAGACCCTCGGGGTTCTTCATAGATATGTATATTAGCTTGGAACGCCTTTACACATACATTGTGCAGTATATTTTATTGATATCTACTGACTTTAGAATATTCAGTTTGTCCTTATCATTGTCATTTAAGTACACACTAGAAATAAAATTTTAGATGGTATTTTCCAATAATACTAACATTCTGGGGTTTTTAAAATCAATAATTTCATTCAAACCTACCGAAATCTAGTAAGAATTAATCCAAGATAGCCTGGATGGTGTCCGAAAGCTGCAGTGAACTGAAAGAGAATCAGAAAAACATTATTGATACTGTATTCATCTATTAGTTAATACATATGAAGGAATGGATTAAGTCATTCTTGAAAACGATTTTGTTTCAAACAATTCTGCATTTTCATCAGCATCTTGGGCAAACGATGTTCATGTACATATTTATATGTATGCAAGTGTTTGTTTTGTCATGCTTTTTATGGGAACTTTTTTAACATCCCACGTTATCTATAAGTAAACATAAGTTATACACACGTTTGATATGATGGTTCGATTCATCATCTGGAAATAATCTGACCGTGGATCAGACAGCGATTCACTCCAATTCAAAAAGGCAAGTCGTATAGTAAAAGCTGCACTCTTGGCTGTAGAGAAAAACATCAATAGCAGTCATCTAAATCATTGAATTCCGACAAGACAAAATCTTCTACAAACATTATCAATGGCAGATTTTGAGCATCGACAAACGCATTGAGAAAGTCTGATCAACTCTGTAGTATTAGTTATAATTTTTTATATTGCTTGGAGGCAAGCACGTTTTGCCTTCTTTCCCCACTTACATACAACATGTATTTCAAGGCAAAGGGGTTTTAGTAGTATTTATGTGGAAAATAAGTATGGAATATCGCATGAGTAACCAAGTAGCTTATTTAACTGTTCGTACTTACTAGTGTCTGAATTTGGATAACCTGAAACGAAAGGACAGTTGTGAGAGAAATCCTGCTTGAATTGAACAATATAACATACGTGTATAGCAAACTCAAAAGAAATATGCCTATAGAGCTAGATTAACAAAGCCCAGTGACTCCTTCAAAATTATTTTGCATTAAATAATTTAAATCACTGAAGGAACTTGGTCTCGAAAGAATGACAGGTAATAAGTTTTCATAGAATGATTAACACATACAGTCAGCAGGGTCAAAACGAAGATTCAATGTTAGATCAATTAACACATACAGTCAGCAGGGTCAAAACGAAGATTCAATGTTAGACCAATTAACACATACAGTCAGCAGGGTCAAAACGAAGATTCAATGTTAGATCAATTAACACATACAGTCAGCAGGGTCAAAACGAAGATTCATTGTTGCTTTCATTGTAAGTCCGAATCTCGTCATAGCTGTAGCAATTTGATCGTCAGAACATCGGACTCTTTTCTCTTTTAAAACGATGTCCATCGAACATTCTGAGAATTTTTTCATTATGCTGAAACATCAAGAAAAAAGATGCTAAGTATTTTGCATTGTGAAAAATATATTTCAAACCAAGACGAATACTGTTTCTATTGAACTATCTTTCTCCAAGTTACTTCTACCAAATGACTTAAACAAAAATTGATAATTCATCATAATACCCAAGGAAAACAAAATTAAGATATTATTATTCAAACCCGAAAAATATGAAACTGTGGTGTTCTTTAATCTACATTTAACATTATCAATGTGATAAAAGTGCCCTTTGAGAGTGAATGTTTTCACTTAATTGTCAGCAAGAGGAGACACTGATTTTCTGATTCATTGCGAAGTATAAAAATCAGGTATTGGATATGAAACCTACCGACAGAACGTTTGAATATCAGAGGCAGACGTTAAGTTCTGTGCGTAAAAATGTGAACACTGCTCCCCCGTCTTCTGTAAATAATCGTAATCTTCACATGGATGGACGACCAAACCTGTCGAAGAGGGAAGTCCAATGTAATGGTAAGAAATCAAATGGTTGCCTTTTCTCAGATTTGTTTATCATAAAAAAGTATATGGAGACAAAAAAGGTAAAACTCCAAACAAACAAATAAACCCATACATAAAACACAACAGAAAAAACACCCTCAAACAAATACACTTCACACCATTAACCATACAGCATTGCATTCTCAATTTACTCCTTTAATATACATGTCATCATTAGATAAAATAACATGTTTTGGTTAAAAAATAAATCACTGTATTTCAGCATGAAGCAAGAATTGAGTTATAATTTAATGAATTCCGGAATTGCTATTTCTTTCATATACTGGTTTTGCTGTTAAAGTATTTCCATTTTGAAAAAGAGATCATCGCGTCACCACGAAAACGTTGACTGGAACAAAGTTTTATAAAATAATTGATATTGTCTATCATACATTAAGAATCTATTTACCTGGTTGCTGTGGTTGCTGGCAGGTGTGACCACATCCATTAAAACAGCATTTTGTAGATCCTGTACAATTATTGTCCATTTGACATTCCTTAACACAGATTCCTACAGTACTATTTTCCACGCGAGGACATTCGCCATCTTTAATTTCTGGAATTTTACAATTCGTATTCAATAATTAGAGTAACTTATTCTAACAATAATAGACCGATTATACTATGACATCGACCGCACATATTTATCCAGTTCAAGCTTAAATAAATTTTCAATGAAGAAGGTGAAGATAACGAGCAGTGATAAATTATAAACATAAAATCAAGAACAGGAGAAACATGGACTCCTTGACACACAGGAAGTGGAGTAAGATGTTTAGGAGGATAAGCATTCCCTGTTAACTGGTCACTTCCGCCGTAAGGTCTATGTTTATCATGTCTACGGAAAAATCTGTAGGCAAGAGCAGTATAAAAAAAAAACGGCCTAGCAATTGGTATGTAACAGATCAGATGAAGAACGAAAGATGACGAAGTGATAAATCTCAGACTTCCTATAAACAATATAAAATTATGGGCAAATCCAAATCCAAAACAAAACGTATATGGGATATGGTGCCTAGGAGGAGTAAGCATCCCCAGTTGACTGGTCATATTCGTTAAAAACCCTCTATCTTTATCACGTAAATAGAGTAATCCGTAGTTAAAATTATTATGTAAAGGACAACCTAACAATTGCTATGAAAAACGTTAGAAAGCATCAGATGTAATGACAGGTTCTCATTAAAACGACCATAGAATTTACGAAATGCTGACTTTAAATGAGACTATTGAAACCTCTGCAACATAAAGTCATTTTTCAGTAGCTTGCCTCAATTTAAAAACTGACCATAGCCATAACATGCTTTTATATATCGAATCAGTTGAAAGACATATACACGATATGCAGATTATAATGTAATATTGCTCCATAAATATGGGAAGTTTTCGATTGGGAAAGAGTAAGTCATAACGTTTGTCATCAAGTTGAATTGTTAGTTTAATATCTACATGTATGTTTAAAGAAATATGCAGATAAGAAGCAGATTTGAAAATTTCTGTTGGTGTCTATTATTTCGAGTTCACTGGAATATACGAAATTGACATATGAATGAAAATGAGCATTGTTAATAGTTAAAACGTCGTTAGTATATCTAGATGTTGGTTGAAGGCCACAGCAAGATATTTTTGCTCTCATGTAGAAGTTTTTGAATATGTTCTGCCTCACATGAATATAAAAACAAATCAACCAATAAAGGGGAACAATGTGTGCCCATGCGAATTCCAGCAGAGTGTTAAAAGACCCGATTGCCTTACACTAAGATGACATTCGATCAAACGAAAGGTTGAGCTTGCAAAGAAAGTTACTAAAAAGTAATAGAATTTGCGATTTTAAACGAAATGGTTGAAACCCCTTTAATTCAACTTATTTGTCAGTAGGATGCCGCAGTTTAGAACATGTTCATACATAGGGCATGTTCTTTGGCAATGAATTTGTTGAGAGTCATCAACAACATATTTAGTTGATAATAAAAGAGTTCTACGTAAATATGAAAAGTTTGCATGAAGTTGAATTCCATCATGGGGTTTGATTCATACCTCCTCTGTACAGGAAATATTTCTCAACTTGAAGTTGATATATTGTTCCGTTTTGCACAGCCATATAAACAGCATGCATAGCATCACTTCCAGATAACTTGGAGCTATCATATGTAAATGTCAAGTCAGCATATATGCTTCCATTCCTGTAAAGATGAAACAATAATCATTCCAATTTTACTACACATTATGATGATATATGGAAACATTTTGCTAGATGATGTATGTTCTCACCTTAGTGAAGTTACAGTCAGATATAAAAATCCTGGGACATCACCAAAAGCTTTCGTGAACTGTAATAGATTGGATAAATAGGTTTATTTCCGGGAAAATCTCTCTACCCTCCAGAATGTATAAGATAATTATTCGCTTTGTTTACTTACATTACTAACGATCGTGCTATTCAAATATTGAAAATACGCTGATCTTGAATTTAATAACGAATCTTCCCACGTGAATCCAGACATCTTAATTGTGAAGGATATTCTTTTTACTGTAAAAGATATACATATCAGTAATTTTAGTTTAGTTTCAGAAACCATCTCCAAGAAATTTCTTCTCTTTTATCGAGGAATATTTGTGAGACTACCCTACCGAATGTCGTTGGAGGACTGACGCTCGTCAAGTACGGATACGCTGGAAAGCAAAAATAAGACGCGACATTACTAATGCCTCTGTAATCAAATATAACATCAGTTAATCTTCAACATTCTATCCCTTTTATACCATCTCCTATTGCCTTTACATACACTACATGCAAACCGTGCTTGCGGAGACATATCTAGAATTGGTAAATTATATTCTACATCAGAATGTTAAATGAATTCGGACAATCAATATTTACTCACTTGTTGTTCTATTTGATCCCATTTCCAAACCTACAAAATCAAGAAGCAAATCTCAGTTTGACAGTAAGCTGGCTACTAAATACTTCCTAATATTTTCGCTTTCTAAAAACCAAAACACATATAGTGTACATTGTTTCGATTCTACATTTTGCAGATACAACGTGCAACACTCTTGGTTTCCATGAATAAACGAAAGAAATGTCAGGTAATCATTTTAACTGGACATTCACCTATCAGCCTATTTTGCAAATGCGATACAAATCCGAAAAAAAAATTCATATATCTTAAATTGCTTACATTGTGTTAGGCTGAATCTCAACTCATAATCTTTCTCCATACCAGGACCAAAATGTCGGATAGCCATTTCTATCTGAGCATCAGAGCAAATTTTGCCAATGTCTTCGAACACTTCTCGATTGATACAGTCGATCATATCCGTCGATGTACTTAATAAGAAGATTATTAATAATATTCCACATGAATGAAAGAAAATCAAGTTTACTTTTGTTTTCAGTACGTCTTACCAATGGAAATGAAGTATATGCCCCATACTAATTAACAGACAAATTATGCTTGAATACGAAATGTTGAATTTTTGACTGTCATTGGAATTGTAAAATATGTACATAGAGCATACTTATAAAATAGACAATTTTGATACACACTTCAATGCCGTGCTTGCGTAATTCAAGAAATCATTCATACCAAATTACATACAGACAAAAACGCAACATTGCTATGCTACAAGAAACTTACTGACAAAATTCCTGAAGATCCGTGGCATTCTTAAATCTACCGAACAAAGGTTCAACACACCCACTGCCGATCTTGTCCATGTATCTAAGGTCTTCACAGTTGACAGCTACAAATTATGTACAGTTTCATGTGTAACAAAATTATATTGGATATTTATCTAAATCAAGGGGAATTCGAAAGACCTAAGTACTAGTTTGTGACACTACCTCAGAATTCATTACAATATCAAATTATTTAAAGATCTGATAGAGAATGGGATTGTGTGTGGAGAAAGAAATGTAAATCATCGCTACGTACTGTAACATAATGTGTCTACTTACATCCACAATCAATTTATAATACATGTATATCTATAGAGTAGTAATTTTTGAAACTGTTCATATTAAACTTTTGTCAGCCGTTTTGTGCAATCTTCTCAAGCTGTTTAAAGAAAATGTGCAATGTTCAGAAGCTGACATACGAATTTGTTTTATACATGTCTGGCATTTTGAAAAAGATGGTGACATATATATTTTCTTTGATTATTAATTCAATAAATTATGATGAATGGAAATCAAAACACTTCTTTTATATTACCTCAATAAGTTATTTACCTAGTTGTTGGCAGGTATGACCACACCCATTAAAGCAGCATTTCGCAGACCCTGTACAGTTACTGTCCATTTGACATTCCTCGGGACAGGTCCCTGCTGTGGTATTTCTTACGAGTGGACATTCACCATCCTTAGGTTCTAGAAAATTGTAATTGTATTCTGTCGGTCGTGTAATTAATTCAAAATGTAGCAGATTGACCAATTCATGAAATCTAGATGATTTAGTAAATATTTATCCACTACAAGAATAAAGGTTTAGCATTAACTTTAAAGCATACCTCCTCTGTATAGGAAATAATTATTAACTTGAAGTTGGTGTACTGTCCCATTTTGCACGGCCATATAAACCGCATGCATAGCATCACTTCCAGATAATTTGGAGCTATCATATGTAAATGTTAAGTCAGCATATATGCTTCCTTTCCTGTAAAAGAAACCAGCAATCAAATGATACTCACTACACACTATAATGACATATTAAAGTATGGTTACAAAATATATCTTACGTAAAAGAGGTTACAGTCAACTGTAAAAATCCTGGGGCGTCACCAAAAGCTTTCGTGAACTGTAATAAATGGATCAATTTGTTTATCAAATATGGTTTCATTCTTCATAAATACATATTGCGAGCTTTTTTCATATGAAACATTTACTTAGTTTACTTACATTACTAACGATCGTGCTATTCAAATATTGAAAATACGTTGATCTTGAATTTAATAACGAATCTTCCCACGTGAATCCAGACATCTTAATTGTGAAGGATATTCTTTTTACTGTAAAAGATATACATATCAGTAATTTTAGTTTAGTTTCAGAAACCATCTCCAAGAAATTTCTTCTCTTTTATCGAGGAATATTTGTGAGACTACCCTACCGAATGTCGTTGGAGGACTGACGCTCGTCAAGTACGGATACGCTGGAAAGCAAAAATAAGACGCGACATTACTAATGCCTCTGTAATCAAATATAACATCAGTTAATCTTCAACATTCTATCCCTTTTATACCATCTCCTATTGCCTTTACATACACTACATGCAAACCGTGCTTGCGGAGACATATCTAGAATTGGTAAATTATATTCTACATCAGAATGTTAAATGAATTCGGACAATCAATATTTACTCACTTGTTGTTCTATTTGATCCCATTTCCAAACCTACAAAATCAAGAAGCAAATCTCAGTTTGACAGTAAGCTGGCTACTAAATACTTCCTAATATTTTCGCTTTCTAAAAACCAAAACACATATAGTGTACATTGTTTCGATTCTACATTTTGCAGATACAACGTGCAACACTCTTGGTTTCCATGAATAAACGAAAGAAATGTCAGGTAATCATTTTAACTGGACATTCACCTATCAGCCTATTTTGCAAATGCGATACAAATCCGGAAAAAAAAATCATATATCTTAAATTGCTTACATTGTGTTAGGCTGAATCTCAACTCATAATCTTTCTCCATACCAGGACCAAAATGTCGGATAGCCATTTCTATCTGAGCATCAGAGCAAATTTTGCCAATGTCTTCGAACACTTCTCGATTGATACAGTCGATCATATCCGTCGATGTACTTAATAAGAAGATTATTAATAATATTCCACATGAATGAAAGAAAATCAAGTTTACTTTTGTTTTCAGTACGTCTTACCAATGGAAATGAAGTATATGCCCCATACTAATTAACAGACAAATTATGCTTGAATACGAAATGTTGAATTTTTGACTGTCATTGGAATTGTAAAATATGTACATAGAGCATACTTATAAAATAGACAATTTTGATACACACTTCAATGCCGTGCTTGCGTAATTCAAGAAATCATTCATACCAAATTACATACAGACAAAAACGCAACATTGCTATGCTACAAGAAACTTACTGACAAAATTCCTGAAGATCCGTGGCATTCTTAAATCTACCGAACAAAGGTTCAACACACCCACTGCCGATCTTGTCCATGTATCTAAGGTCTTCACAGTTGACAGCTACAAATTATGTACAGTTTCATGTGTAACAAAATTATATTGGATATTTATCTAAATCAAGGGGAATTCGAAAGACCTAAGTACTAGTTTGTGACACTACCTCAGAATTCATTACAATATCAAATTATTTAAAGATCTGATAGAGAATGGGATTGTGTGTGGAGAAAGAAATGTAAATCATCGCTACGTACTGTAACATAATGTGTCTACTTACATCCACAATCAATTTATAATACATGTATATCTATAGAGTAGTAATTTTTGAAACTGTTCATATTAAACTTTTGTCAGCCGTTTTGTGCAATCTTCTCAAGCTGTTTAAAGAAAATGTGCAATGTTCAGAAGCTGACATACGAATTTGTTTTATACATGTCTGGCATTTTGAAAAAGATGGTGACATATATATTTTCTTTGATTATTAATTCAATAAATTATGATGAATGGAAATCAAAACACTTCTTTTATATTACCTCAATAAGTTATTTACCTAGTTGTTGGCAGGTATGACCACACCCATTAAAGCAGCATTTCGCAGACCCTGTACAGTTACTGTCCATTTGACATTCCTCGGGACAGGTCCCTGCTGTGGTATTTCTTACGAGTGGACATTCACCATCCTTAGGTTCTAGAAAATTGTAATTGTATTCTGTCGGTCGTGTAATTAATTCAAAATGTAGCAGATTGACCAATTCATGAAATCTAGATGATTTAGTAAATATTTATCCACTACAAGAATAAAGGTTTAGCATTAACTTTAAAGCATACCTCCTCTGTATAGGAAATAATTATTAACTTGAAGTTGGTGTACTGTCCCATTTTGCACGGCCATATAAACCGCATGCATAGCATCACTTCCAGATAATTTGGAGCTATCATATGTAAATGTTAAGTCAGCATATATGCTTCCTTTCCTGTAAAAGAAACCAATAATATTGCTATGTTACCTACACACCAGAGCGACACATGGAACGATCTTTGGAGATGCATACATATTCTCACCTTAAAGAGGTTACCGTCAGATGTAAAAATCCTGGAACGTCACCAAAAGCTTTCGTGAACTATAAAAAATTGAAGAAAAATGTATAATTCCAAAACAAATTTTATCCCACAAAAATTGGTTTGATTGTTTCAATGATACTTACATTACTAACGATCGTGATATTCAAAGATTGAAAGTAGGTTGATTTCGGATTCAGTAACGAATCATCCCACGTGAATCCCGACGTCTTTATTGTGAAGGCTACTCTTTTTACTACAAAATGATATTTATCTCGGTAAATATGATTTAGTTGCTAAGAAATAAATCATATTTCAACAATCTTCATTCCATTTTGCTTCAAATCTCCATTCTTTGCATTGTAATTTTTTGATGCTGTAAAATTACTCATAAGCGTTCGGCTATTAAACAAATGTGAAAATCTTGGATACTATACTTCTTTTTACAGTTGACATTGATTTTATTAATTAAGTACAGAATTCTATTTTTTGGGTAAAATATCCTAAGATATCCCCTAAGTATTCCTCACCTGGGGTGCCAGGGGCCCCCTGGATTAGAAAGGTTTTTAGTTCATATAATTCATATACATACAATTTCAGAAATAAAAAGATAATAATAATAATGATATTGTACAATATTATTCAGAGTCCGAGTTTGTGTCCCGACCTGTTTATCTTGAAGGACTCTCCTCTTCAAGTATATCAACATATTACAATGCATACGGACAAAAATTATATGTTTATTATACATTATATCTTTTCAGCACTATCCTTTAGTATTTTATAGAAAAAATTTGCTTTGATTTTTTCACATGCATAGAATTCATAAAATAACTGTTTCTTAATATACACCATGAGACCGTGAATACTTTCTTCACAATTTTCAAATCTACATTTCATTTTAAATTTATGTATTTTCATAGCAATAAAAGATATTACATTGTTGTAGCTCTTTGTTGTATTGTTTTCTTGTAGATAAAAACCTAGAACAATTAATTTCCATGTAATCTTGAAATTGAAATATTTTTCCTACAGTATTCCAAATATATTGTACATTTTTTTCACTCAAAAAGTAAATGTCTTGAACTTTCTACAACATTACATAATTGGCAAAAACTGGATTGCTCCTTTTGCCATTTGCTCAGTGACAACTTACATTGTGTCAAGTTATGTAATAATTTGTAATTGGATACTATACTTATCTTAATTATAATTGATACATGTCTTTACATATACTAAAGACTGAAAAAAAGACTTTGATGCGTTAATTCGCTATGGAAATAGCTTTTATACTTTCTGTTGACTGATCACTAGATACTAATATTTCCTTTTTCCAATTTAGTTGAAGAAGCAAATGTATATGATGTGAAAAAGTCTAGTCTTTAATTTATCGTGAGGAATGGTCGTGTAAAGTGTTGAAAAGTCATACGTTTTGATGATGTCGATTTGAAAACATTAAACTACAGAATTTCAAATGTGATCAATAGACATTATTTGTCAAAATGAGCATCTGGTGCATCAAAATTGGTACCGTATAAGTTTTACATTATGACCCCTGGGTCGAGGCCTCTGCTGGTGGACTGTTAGTCTTCTAGGGTTTCTACAGCCCAGTAGCTAAGTACTTCGTTACTAGCTTGAAAATACGGATGTATATTTAATTGCTGTTATAAAATTTAGAAATTCATTTCAAAATTAAGGATTATCTCCCTCATGCATAGCTCTTATCCTTAGACGAATTTGGCTCCACTTGTTTAGCACGCTGTTTTTGGCTATATTTAGATCTAAAACTTCATAGTTATTTCGGATTTCAAACATTTCGGTTGTGCATCACTGAAGAGACATTATTTGTCGAAATGCACATCCGGTGCATCAAAATTGGTACCGTATAAGTTTTACATTAACAGTCTTACTACCGTCATGAAAATATTGACTGTTTTTAAGGTAATATCATGAGAGGACCACTGTGTATAAACTATCATGATTATATGATATGTAATAATTGATTGATTGTATATTGTTTAATGTCCCGCTCAAAAAATTTCACTCATATGGAGATGTCATCATTCCCGGTGAAGGGCTGCAACATATAGGATATAAAATGATGTGGAAAAGTGAATAATACCCAGAATTTAGAACATTCTTCAAAAAATCAAATTGATCAGCTGCTACTGTAAACGGCATCTCAGTATTTCATTGTACATTATTATTTCCCCATGTAATTAATCAATAACTGAACTATAGATAAAGTTTTGTGTGGTGATATTCATTGTAATCTGCCTATTCTATCACTTATTTAAGGAGTCATGCAGTAAACCCAGAAATAATACTACAACTGTTTGGTTTAAGGTACTTACCAACTGCTGGAGGAAGAGTGGTGACCCATGGGCGAGCTGTGTCATAAAGAGAAATTTGTATAGAAGTATTGATATTATAAAAAGCAGCATTTTGGGCCAGTACAGAAATCAGCATTTGACAACCAGCATTTAGCAGATAGCAACGAGAAAATGTCATTTACGACTCACCATTTCTATATAAGCATAGCTAAAACCCTTTGAATAATGCAAATATCAAATCATATCTTTGAGTTCTTGAGCCATGATAAACTTACATGACAATAAACGAATAGTCTGGAATTACACTACATCTTGAGCGCGTAAAACTAATTAGCATATGATTGCTACTGTATAAGAGAGAGAGAGAGAGAGAGAGAGAGAGAGAGAGAGAGAGTTGCAAAATTGATTGCTAGGATTATCGTAATTGATAATTCCTCGTGAAAATAATAACATTGTCTAAATTAAGTAAATAAAATTGATTTAAAAGCTCTATTTTCTTAAGAAGAAAGTTTTAATAGCTGTTGTGTAAACAACAAGTAACCCTCTTCCATAAGTTATGCAACAACCTCATTATAAAATTGCATACTTACTGGTGGTCAAATCTTTATAGCCTGAAAGAAAATGATATTCAAATAAGAACTCACCATTTCTTAAACAATACAACGAGTTATAGGTTTTCATAGAACGATTAACACATACAGTCAGTTGTTTTCATTGTAAGTCCGAATCTCGTCATAGCTGTAGCAATTTGATCGTCAGAACATCGGACTCTTTTCTCTTTGAAAATGATATCCATCAAACATTCTAAGAATTCTTTCATATCACTGAAACGGAATTCGTATGAGGTTGCTTTGTATTCTCTACTGAGGAACAAACATCTCAAAACAAGACAAATTTTGGAGAAAATTCTCAAATGTATCAACCAATCACAATACCATTACCTATTCAATAAAACAATCGAGTAAGAATGAATATTTGGTCTCCCAAACATGTATAAAGATATATATTCACAAAAACCTCTTTAAAAGTGATACTTTTCACTCACATTTTGGCTAGAATGGACATTAATTCTCGTATTGAAATTACAATTGCATCTAGAGATTTGATCAAGTAAACAAAATCAGAATGTCTCTTTAAACTTTACCGACAGAACGTCTGGATATCAGGAGAAGACGTTAAATTTTGCACGTGATGTATTGAACACTGCGCCCCTGTCTTCTCTAGATAATCAAAATCCTCACAGGGATGGACGCCCAAATCTGTTTCAGAAAAAGGAATTAAAACTTATAATCATGAAACCTAAAACTCAGCTCTTGTTTTATCAAATGTGAACAAGGTTTTAATGAATGTGAAAAATAAAATATACATCGTACACGCCAGGCATCATAATCTCAATTGACTTTCCTCATATTCATTGTTGGAAGAATTTTGATATTTTTACAATACATGAAGGCAACCTCATTCTTTTGTGATCTCATGTTTTTAGGAAATTTTTCATTAATAAAACTGAATAGAAATACATTTTTGTACAAATCATATTCTACGGATAAAAAAAATCATTTGCAGTATTTGATATTGAATAAGTTTATATTTTCTATAAATAATTTGAAAAAAAAAAAACCTTTGTCAAGGAGAATGACTCCTATGCTGGTATTTCTTAAAATGTATATTGCACAATGATTTCCCCCGACATCCACAATCAATATATAATACATGTATATCTATGAAATAGCAATTTTTGAAACTGTTCATATTAAACTTTTGTCACCCATTTAATGCATTCTTCTTAAGCTATTTAATGAAAATGTGCAATGTTAGGAAGTTGACATATAAATTTGTTTTATGCATGTCTGGCATTTTAAAAAAAAGTGGTGATATATATTTTCGTTGATTATTAATTGAATAAAGTATGTCGAATGGAAATTAATATAGTTATTTTTATATTACCTCAAGAAGTTATTTACCTGGATGTTGGCAGGTATGACCACACCCATTAAAGCAGCATTTTGCAGACCCTGTACAGTTACTGTCCATTTGACATTCCTCGGGACAGGTCCCTGCTGTGGTATTTCTTACGAGTGGACATTCACCATCCTTAGGTTCTAGAAAATTGTAATTGTATTTTGTCGGTCGTGTAATTCATTCAAAACGTAACAGACTGACTAATTCATGAAATTTAGACGATTTAGTAAATATTAACCCAATACAAGAATAAGGGCTTAGCATGAACTTTAAAACATACCTCCTCTGTACAGGAAATATTTATCAACTTGGAGTTGGTATACTGTCCCATTTTGCACGGCCATGCTAACTGCCTGCATAGAATCACTACCAGATAACTTAGAGCTATCATAAGTAAATGTCATATCAGCATATATGCTTCCTTTCCTGTAAAAGAAACCAGCAATCAAATGATGCTCACTACACACTATAATGACATATAAAAGTATGGTTACAAAAATTATCTTACATAAAAGAGGTTACAGTCAACTGTAAAAATCCTGGGACGTCACCAAAAGCTTTCGTGAACTGTAATAGATGGATCAATTTGTTTATCAAATATGGTTTCATTCTTCATAAATGCATATTGCGAGTTGTTTTTTTTTTTCATATGAAACATTTACTTCGTTTACTTACATTACCAACAATCGTATTATTCAAATATTGAAAGTATGTTGATCTCGAATTCAGTAACGAATCATCCCATGTGAATCCAGACGTCTTTATTGTGAAGGCTACTCTTTTTACTAGAAAAATATATATTCCTCACTCAGTAAATATGATTTAGTTTTAAAAAACACGAAACTTCTTTTTCGCATGTTGTAAAATAATAGCGAGAGTGTCATACCTAGCACTGAGGGTGGACTGATAGTCGTAAGGACTTGATACTCTGGAAAGGAAAGAAAATTGCAACGTTTTAATGATGCTTGAATAAAACATTTCATTGACAAGAAATACATATTTCAACAGACCTCATTCTATCTTATTCGAACTGTCTTCCTTTGCCTTGTTATAATTGGATTTTCTGATCCATTAAAAAGCACCCACGAGCATGTTTATATGATAGCATATTTCTACCTCCTATTTTCAAGTTATTTTTATATAGATTATGTCGACATGCAAGTTAATTATGTCAACTTGCAACATCAATATGTCAACATGCAAGAAAAATATACGCAGATAAGAATTTTTTCAAAAAATTATGAAATATCGCCAACATGTGATTTCCAACAAGCTAGATGCAACTTATTTATGTTGACATGCAACTTATCTATATTGACATACGAGATAAATATGTCAACATGCAACTTATTTATGGTGACATGCGAGATAAATATGTCGACATGCAACTTATTTATGGCAACATGCGAGATAGATATGTCAACATGCAACTTATCTATATTGACATTCGAGATAAATATGTCAACATGCAACTTATTTATGGTGACATGCAAGATAAATATGTCAACATGCAACTTATCTATGGTGACATGCAAGATAAATATGTCAACATGCAACTTATTTATGGCAACATGCGAGATAAATATGTCAACATGCAACTTATTTATGGTGACATGCAAGATAAATATGTCAACATGCAACTTATTTATGGTGACATGCAAGATAAATATGTCAACATGCAACTTATTTATGGCAACATGCGAGATAAATATGTCAACATGCAACTTATTTATGGCAACATGCGAGATAGATATGTCAACATGCAACTTATCTATATTGACATTCGAGATAAATATGTCAACATGCAACTTATTTATGGTGACATGCAAGATAAATATGTCAACATGCAACTTATTTATGGTGACATGCAAGATGAATATGTCGACATGCAACTTATTTATGGTGACATGCGAGATAAATATGTCAACATGCATATTTATCTCACATATCACCATAAATAAGTTGCATGTTAACATAGATAAATTGCATGTCAACATAAACCAATTGCATGCTGATATGAATAAGCTGCATGTTAATTTGAACATATTTTATTGTATAAATATACAAAGGGATTTGTTACAAGTTCTAGCAATTAAGACCAATCCCTGTGCATATTTATACAATAAAATATGTTGCATGTTAACATATACAAATTGCATACTGACATAAATATGTTGCATGTCGACATAAATATGCTGAATGTCTGCATAATTATCTCGCATTTCAATATAATTAAGTTGAATGTCAATATAATTAATAAGTTGCATCTAGTATGTTGGAAGTCGGATGTGGGCAATATTTGTTAATTTTGGATATTTTACTGATTCCTATTTGATTACACTTTTCTTGCATGTTAACATAGGTATGTTGCATGTTGACCTGGCTATCCTACATGTCGACATAGTTAGCCTGCATGTAGATATATATTATAGAAAAATAACAGCATACAGGGGGCAGAAATATGCCACCGTAACAAAAATCATTACTGTTTTATTTGTAAAAACTTTTTGATGAAATGTTTATCTGAATTGTAAGTAATACATTGCTTAACACATATTAAAGGCTATATAGACTTATACTGCGGTATGCTATGGCAATGCCGTTCATGCTTTAATGTTATTGACTTGAAAAGTGGAGATCTTGAGTAGTTTCTAACTTTTTCCACAATTTATCTTATTTGTAATTGAACATTACTGCAACACAACTTTATTCTTTGAAACTATTCCATTTAATCTAATTCTATATTTAAAAAAACAGCTAATATTTACTTTCGATGCACGTGGATACATTCTGTCCCTCTCCTGGATAAACCTTTTCGAAATAGGACGTTGCATTGGCCATAACAGATCGGACTTGTTCTTCTGTACAGTAATAACTGGATCCCCACATTGCACCCATAATGCATTGCAAATACCTGCCAACACTGTATAAGAGGAAGAAAAATATAACAGAATAATTCCAATGTTATTTATTACAATTGTTTTGATTGGACAAAAGTCAATCTAAACGAGAAATAACATATCAATAAATCCAGAAAACAGTGTGTATGCCTGAAAAAAATAACATAGTGCGGGGAAACTATTCAAACAAGAGGTACTGTGAGCAATGCTCACTAAGAATACCCCCGCTTACCCCATTCTCCCAAAGGGCATTGTTAATAGGCATAAATTACCTCTTTCCTGAGTGTAAAAATATAGAATGCCTTTGTAGAAGAAAATAGAAGATATAGTCCGAACTCAAATCCATGGTATAAACCTATAGCTTTGACCTTGAGATCAAAGGTCACTGTCATAAAGAGGTCATAAATGTACATGACACATAGTCTCATGGTGATACACCCATGTCTTATGGTATGACTATGTCAAAACCCTATAATCAATTTTGACCTTGAGGTCAAAGTTCAAGGTCATATAGAGGTAATGAAGGTATCTCACACATCGTCTCATGGTGATACACTCATGTGTCAAACATGGTATGCCTATGTCAAAGAACAAAGAAGTCATGGCCCTGACACGAATCCATTCTAAAAACGTTTAAATTTGACCTTGAGGTCAAGGTCATATGGAGGTCATGAAGGTACATGACACATCGTCTCATGGTGATACACTCGTGTTAAATATGGTATGCCTATGTCAAAGAACACAGAAATTATGGCCCTGACACAAATCCAATGTAAAAACGTTTGATTCTGACCTTGCGGTCAAGGTCATATGGAGGTCATGAAGGTACATGACACATCGTCTCATGGTGATACACTCACGTGTCAAATATGGTATGCCTATATCAAAGGACAAAGAAGTTATGGCCCGGACACGAATTAAATTGTAAAAACGTTTAATTTTGACCTTGAGTTCAAGGTCATATGGAGGTCATGAAGGTACACGACACATCGTCTCATGGTGATACACTCATGTGTCAAATATGGTATGCCTATGTCAAAGAACAAAGAAGTCATGGCCCTGACACGAATCCATTGTAAAAACGTTTAATTTTAACCTTGATGTCAAGGTCATGAAGGTACATGATACATCGTCTCATGGTGATACACTCGTATGTCAAATATGGTATGCCTATGTCAAAGACCAAAGAAGTTATGACCCGGACACGAATCCATTGTAAAAAAACCCTTTCATTTTGACCTTAAGGTAAAGGGTCAATGTCAAATAGAAGTCATGAAGGTACCCGACACATCGTCTCATGGTGATCTACCTGTGTGCCAAATATGGTATGCCTATGTCAAAGAACAAAAAAGTTGTGGCCCGGACACGAATCTGGAGACGGGCAGACGGACAGACGGATGGACAGACGGACAGACAGACTGAGTGATTCCTATATACCCCTCAGTACTTCGTTCGGGGGTATAATTATTGAATTTAATAATACAAGGAACGAATTGGAATTATAAGAATTGCACTTTTATTCAGTTTGTGAATAAATTATCCAGAGTTTACACATCAATAAATTCTTCAAACAGAATGTTTAATCCTATACTAACAATTGCCTTAAAAACTCTGAAAACTAATCAAAACGTATATCAATATTGAATAAGATTCCTTCAATTTAATGACAAAGTAATCCAGTAAGTAAATTACAGGTGTCTTAGAGATGTACTGAGTTCACCCATTTTCTATGACACTATTACCTGAATGAAATGTTAAAGATACAAACCACCAATGGTTTATATATTATCCTACATTCCTAATTAGTGGCAATTAATGAGTACTTACTACATTCCTACTTACCTGGCTGAACTGCATGAAGGTTGAAGATACCCGAGTGCAGTTTTACAGTGTATATTTGCATTGTCTATAATGACACTTTCTACCGTACAGCCTGGGCGTAGCACTGGACTGACTGAAATGAAAATGAATACGCATTACGATTATCCTGTCTGTTTTGACTGTGTGTTTTAGTTTTCGAGTACCATTTTGTGATGTTTTATCAAAAAAAATTCTATGTTTTAATGTATTATAACCGAGACATGATATGCTGTGTGTGTGTGTGTGTGTGTGTGTGTGTGTGTGTGTGTGTGTGTGTGTGTGTGTGTGTGTGTGTGTATTTCATTATTATTTATTTTAATACGTCTTGAAACTGATGTTTATTCTTATCTAGCATATTTATGGTATATTGTGTTTTCATGTTTTATATGTACAATCAGGATAGGTACAGCTACGGACTGTTTACATGTGATAACGCCTTTTATATCATTGCTTTTTAATGTTTTATTTATTTTCTATGTATTATGTGTATAACATTCTGTAGTAAGGTATATATGCACTGTAAAGCACCTGTGAGGATACATAGTGTATGAAAAGTGTGCTATATAAATATGGTATTATTATTATTCTTTCTGGTATATATAATGATGATAATAATTATCCAGAAACAAGTACACTAGTAGTATAATGAAAACATTACAAAACCTACTGCGTATATTCGACTAGTGCCTTTACTCATTATTGTAATCATAATTGTATTCATAATTAGATACTCCTGAAGAACTGCGTAAATATAGTTTATTTTAAAAATCCCAATCGGAATTAATTTGTTTTCATAGGTACAAGAATTAATTTTTCCTTTTACGGTGGCTCATTACACTAAAATTCTATTTCTCGTTAATACACGTATGAACTATAATTTCAGCATCGAAAGAGTGATACAAGCTCTAAATTATATTTATATGAGTTTTTGATGAGTTTTCCAGGAATGTTACAAAACCATGACTAAAAGATATAAACATTCTAATCTTTTAGACAAAATATTTATGGAAATTGAAAACGCTATTCAATCATATTTTGTTATGCAAAAAATTAGAACATCGTTTAGGAATGTTTTCTTAGATATCCATACTACACATCAAATCACAGCGAGAGGTTGACAAAGCGAGAGGTTGATACAGCGAGAGGTTGACACAGTGAGAGGTTGACACAGCAAGAGGTTGACACTAGTGTATTTTATTTGCAAAGTACCTTTATTATCGTTCCAGGATAAATCACAATTTATATAAAATACTTGAGGGCTTGTAACACTTTTTCGATGGTGAAATGATACGTTATACGGTGTTATAATGAGCCAATAAATAAAACAATCGGTGTAATGAGCTACCTTAATGTTTGGAAAAGTTTTAGTTCCAGGAGTATGTTACTGTACTTTATTTTTGTCGATTTCGGTTATTCGTAGCACCGACACTGAAAGAAACATTGGCTGGATAAAGTTGTAACTGTTGAAGATTCTAGATGGAAGAGAAAATTCCGATCTCTCTATGCTTCATTATACCGGAGGTTAGATTGTTCTTAACACAACTATAGAACTCGAGCCTGGGGATACCTTTGATACCTTGTTTGATATAAAAAGAAAATTGAATCATTTTGATGACCCTTGAACGAAACATTCCATGCCGAGAAGAAATATGAAGTTCAACATACTTCATTCGAATTTTAGGTTCTTTACTTAAAACATTGAGGAGAAACGATGACAAATGGCAGCTTCCTAAATCAAAGCATGACAAGCATATAACAAGAAGTACTGTGAGCAATGCTCACTAGGAATATCCCCCGCTAACCCCAATCTCCCAAAGGGTGTTGTTAATAGGTATAAAATATGGTATGCCTTTGTAGAAGAAAATGGAAGATATAGCCCAAACACAAATCCATAGTATAAATCTATAATTTTGACCTTGGGATCAAAGGTCATAAAGAGGTCATGAATGTACATGACACATAGTTTCATGGTGATACACCCATGTCTTATGGTATGACTATGTCAAAACCCTATAATCAATTTTTAACCTTGAGGTCAAATTTCAAGGTCATTTAGATGCCATGAAGGTACCCGACACATCGTCTCATGGTGATACACGCATGTGTCAAATATGATATGCTTATGTCAAAGAACAAAGAAGTTATGGCCCGGACACAAATCCATTGTAAAAACTCTTTAATTTTGTCCTTGAGGTCAAGGGTCGAGGTCATATAGGTCATGAAGGTACATCGTTTCATGGTGATCCACCTGTGTGCCAAATATGGTATGCCTATGTCAAAGAACAAAGAAGTTATGGCCCGGACACGAATCTGCATGGACAGACAGACGGACAGACAGACAGAGTGATTCCTATATACCCCTGAAATTCGTTCACCAGGGGTATAAAAAGTCTAGAAAACTAAGTTGTGACGGACAGAGGACGGATAGAGGAAAGATGGATGGAGGGACAGACGACGTACAAACTAGTTTTCCTCTTCGGCTTCGACGGTAGGTGACTAATTAGATACAGAGACTATCAGGATTAAAAGCTAGAAATTGTGTATAGCATGGTACACCGATCACGATGGCTCATTGATTAGAGCATTCACTTCATGACCGGGAGGTCGTTGGACGAGCCCCATTTGTGCCTTGTCCGCGTCAAACTTAGGACGTAAAACAGACAATTACAGTTACAGTGTTCCTTTGTCAAATGCTTGGCATTCAGAAGTGAAAACCGCGGGTCTTTTCAATAAAACTCTGAGAACTATGATCCTATATCGAAGGAACAGTTGGCATGATCAAGAGTATTTACCCATACGGTCTAGAGCGCTAAGCATAAGTCTTCATTTGTGGTACTTGACCTACAGCTGATGACGTCTCAATACGAGCGACAACAACTTGAAGCGACGTAAAAGAAATAAATGAATACACATAAATATATACCTTGACAAGTTCGGGGAATGGTCTGATTGTAGAGTTCAACAAGCACGGGTCTCAAAACACTGTCGTAGTCTTGTAATGTACACTGGGGCAAGTTATTTTTCACACAATGTACAACTGATTGATAAATGCTAAAATGTAAGAGAAAACAATGTTAATTTTAATTCGTCTACTACAGTTGATACAAAATATGTTAATTTCAGTATTTGAGAATCTAATTAAACTGTAGTTGTATCTTGAATTTGAAAATGAATTCGAGAACAAATGTCAATACCTTTAGTATTAAGTTATAATGATTGGCTATAAGAAGGACTTACTACCTTTAGTATAGTTATAATGATTGGCTATAAGAAGGGCTTACTAGCATTGTCTTCCCTCTGACAGTGGAATGGAACCATTTGACAATGATAATAGGTAGTAAATTCCCAGGCATTCTTGGACTTTTTGTTGACTAAGGAGGTGCAATCCCAAGGTGCAGTTTGTTTCTATGGTCTCTGTACATTAGATATTTTAGTTATTAAATAGGTATGAACTGCAGGTCTACTCTATACATACACAACATATTCAAGCAAACCAATTTGAAATATTTTTCATGCATATCAAGTATGCATGCAAGAAATTCGTTCTTGGTTTTTAAATATATTGATGTTTTCTTCATTGCATATTGTGTATTTTTCATATACCAGACAGGTGTTTTTTATTCTGATTGATTTGTTGTCATTTATACTTAATAAATGACCTATTTTATCTTTTAAATGGAGTTGGTTTTATTTGTGGGTAGCAGACAAACATAAAGTATATTATACATGTTAGCATTCTATGATAATTATAAGGATACACACGGCATTGTTCGTTGGTTTGAATTCCTTTTCTTCAGAATGACAAAGTTATATAAATCACCAAAAATCACTCATTGACAGCATCTTACGTGAATCGTCTAGGAGGAGGAATGTAGTACTTACGCGATAGACAAGTTGAGATTTTCCTTCCATACCCTGGGTACCTCCTTTCATAAAACGCAGTTGCATTTAAAATAGTTGTTATCACAGACGTTTTCGGGCATCTGAAGTACAGTGCTCGAGTGTGATTGTATGCACATTCCATAAAATAAGGCGCACTGAAATTTAGATGCAATTGATATTTTAGTTATTCGTAATTCTTGTCAGTTTCATGAAATACTAAAAATCCATACTGCGGTAAAACTTTACTGTTCTAGGCATGTAAAGCTCATCATTTCACTTGCAAGCAAAGTCAATCTTGTCAGACATGGAAAATTACTTTCTATTATAAACCTATTTTGAAATTTTACCCAGGTATCCGATAAGCAAAACTAGTGTCATGAAGGACAACCGCTACATTTTGGATTATCCTTTTCAAATATTAGATCACAACAGGCCGAAATTAAGCCGAATTACCAATGCAAGGTGAAGATAACGAACAGTGATCAATCTCATCATTCCTGTAAGCAATACGAAATAGATAGTTGGGCAAACACGGACCCCTGGACACACCAGAGGTGGGATCAGGTGCCTAGGAGAAGTAAGCATCCTCTATCGACCGGTCACACCTGCCGTGAGCCCCACATCCCGGTCATGTAAACAGAGTTATCCGCAGTCAAAATCAGTGTGCCAAGAACGGCTTAATCAGTATGAAACACGTCAGACAGCATTTGACCCAATGATAGGTTGTAGTGACGAACTAAATCGTTATAACGACCATAGAATTTGCGAAATGCTGACTTCATTCGAGACTGTTGAAACTTCTGTACCATCAACTTGTTTGTCAGTAGCTTACCTCGATTTAAAAACTGACTATACGCAGACCAAGCTATTGCATATCGAATCGGTCAAGATATATAAACACCATATGCAGGTGATAATTATATATATATATTTATATACTTACTAAATGCAGGAACGCTGAGTTATAGCCAAGTAGTGGGAACATCTACCGTATATGTATAAAAGGTGAGCCTCTTCATCGTCACAGAACGATCGAGATGGTCCTGGATCTGAACATTAAATTCAAATGTATTTATACCATGTTTGAGAAAGGCTGGTTGATACCGATTAGTCCGCTTTTAAGACTTGATGTCGCAGATTCAAATACATGATAGTATATTAGTGGTCCTTGCAAAAGCAGGACTTGGTTTATTAGTGTTCCAGTAGCATTTGTACAAGAAACATGGATACGAAATGTGGCTCATGCCAAGGGCTTCTTGATTATTACAGGAATTGTTAATTTTCAACTGGCAAATCAGAGTAAACCATTCCTAGACTCCTCAATTACAGATTATCACAAATATCTAGAGATTGAAACCACTTTTATCACAGATGCCTTTCATCGGACAGGTGTAGTGACATACACAACTTGTGGGGGGGGGGGGGGGGCAAATCTTGAGAAAAAGGCTTCTGGAAAAATTGCCATCCGGGATTTGAACAAAATCGAATGAAATTGTTTTAAATTCTAAATTACTTTTATAAATCCCATAGAAAAGGGGATTCCTTGGGAGAAAAAAGATTTCCTACAGTGTAAATAAAATTGTCTTAGGATTTAATGGTCTTAGGATTTTAAACAATTCCCACAGAATTTGCAATATTTCCAAAAAGGATATTTTGATATTTCTACATGAATTCCTTTTTCTAAAGAATCCTTTTTTAGGAAATCACAATTCCTATAGGAGTTTCAACATCTCTGGATAACTGTGTGGAAATATGCTGTTTTTGGTGATTATTTTTCCAAAAGCAAATCTCTGACAAAGCTACTTTTCAAGTCTGCAGATGTTGATCTATTACATCTTTGCTCATTTTCTGAGAATTAAAGGAATCGTGAATCGTCGATTTGCTAGTTGGGATTTAGCAGATGTTATCCAAAAACGTGTTTATATATGCATCTAACTATATATTTTGGCATATACCTGGGCATTGTTGATCAAAACTGCTACCCTTCTCTCCAGCAATTTCTACATAAGCGTTTATTAAGTTGTGGACTTCCTGTGCATCGCAATATGGTATACTCTTTTCAACACAACCTAGAGAATGCTCGTATAATCTAAAATGATACGATATCCATTGGTAATTCTACATGTTTCAGTACACATTTGATACTATCGAACAGCTACATAAATATTCTAGTATGGTATCTTACCTGCATTTTTCTTCTTTTGATGTAGTGTTGGCATAATAAGTGAGCGCGTAATAAGCTTCGAAACACTTCTGATATTCGGGTCTTTCAAATGTTTCAAAAGAAAAACATGTTTCATTGCTAGGTTCAGTATCTAGAAATAAGAAAATATATTACTCATAAGCAATGTTACGATTTTTTATATCTACTGGTTTTTGTAGACCACCGATCAAAATCAATTATAACCATTCTCTAGATCTTGAAGCTGACAGAAAACATTAATGAACTATTTCAATGACAGTGGGTGTTATGTCAGTTTGATTTTTTTACCACAATAATTAGATATTCGGTTGGACTACAAAACTTAAGACAGTTAGCTCTTCAGCTTTTGAGCATAAGTGCGCAGGATGCTTTAACTGTCAATATTGTTTCAATACTTACTATATTGATCCAAATGTATTACATATTTACTACTTAAACCTATCCATTTGAAATTTGTATTATGTAAATTTCAAATTTGAAATGGTTTGGAAAGGACTACATTTTGTGTCGAAAGGATTCTTTAATTTAAGCACGAGTTAAAAGGTTTTGTTTATCTGACATATCGTCAATTATGATACCCTTTGCAGTGAATTTCAATTTTGCAATTCATGATACAAGTACTAAAAGACTTTTACCTGATTCAAATGTTCTAAATTGATTAATGTGGTTGATATGTTTTTGTTTAATAAACAGAACACCGATTCTTAAAAACATTTATAGTGATTCACCCGAAATTTTGTAAAACAATCACAAGTAATTTACCAATAATTCAAACAATTGATCTATAACACTTACCGTCTTTAATTCCATTTTAAATTTAAAGCAAGACTTTGATTTATGTGCTATTAAAAAAAACCTCCTGATATGTTATTTTCAACTCTCAAATTCCATTTCATGAATTTTCCTTATTTTCAATCTACTTGCATGAAAGTTTTTCATCATATCTATATTGTTAGAAGACACGAGTGTGTAATTATTTGATATAATGATTAATTTGTGTTGCTTATTTTGTGTTGACATATACAATTTATGTTAATAAATACTTTGTAAATCTAATGTACAAAAAGGCCAAGTTTGACACACTGCAGTTCAATGACAAGCACTACGACCTCAATTTTTCTTTTCATATATTTCCCAAACCATTGACAATACTATAAAACTTAGGTAATTCTTTAGGAATTATAGAAAATTTTAAAAAAGTATTGGCAAAAATTTACCTAAGCATTTTGATATATCTGCCCCAACTATGCTAGTCACTGTATCATTCTTCATTCTTAATGCATTAATAAAATGCTGTTTGGTACAGGTTTTGTTTAATACTTCTTCAACGGCATTTTCCATACAGTGCATTGACGCCAAATGGAAAGATCTGAAAAAGAAATACATTAATCAATGTGAAAGTATCATATCTCTGGCTTTTCTTATAGTTCTTAAAAGTTTATTGTTATTTCGAATTTCCTAAATTTCGGCTTGAGCATCACTGAAGAGACATTATTTGTCGAAATGCTCATCTGGTGCATCAAGATTGGTACCGTATAAGTTTTACATCAATAAGAATTTCTTTAAACATTTATTGCATAATATTTAAGGATTAATATGATTTATCAACACAGCAGCATGGTAATAGCTGCGGGCGAATAAAGCTGTATGCGTCCCACACAATAAAAAAGAACATTGTTTATCATATCAAATCTATAGAGAGTTTGGTCCTGGATCGAGTGTCCTGACATTCAATTGTGACCCCACATAACTTACTGCGTTCAATAAGTAATGGTGAAATAAATGAATTATATTGTCAGGAAGATATGTGATATGTAGACTCCACAGTTGACGATCAGATTAGTTCTTCCATAGAACTTTATACATGGATATGAAAGGTGAAGATAACGAACAGTGATCAATCTCGTAACTCCTACAAGCAATACAAAATAGATGATTGGGCAAACACGGACCCCTGGACACACCAGAGGTGGGATCAGGTGCCTAGGGGGAGTAAGTATTCCCTGTCGTATATAATTAACTATGAAATAAAAATTATCGTTACCACAAGGACGCATTTGTAAAACGGAATGTTTCTAACCGCGGAACCAAAACCATCTGTGGTATGTTTTCATTGCATTTGTAGGCGAGAAACTACGTTTTGGCCTTGACCTTTACCTTCACTACATCTAAACCAGGTCTCTATCTTAGCTATAGTTCTGTTAGTCACATGTGGCTTAGGTTAATGTTGTGGACCATTAGACTTATAGCAAGATGTCATATTCTCTAAACTAAAATCACAATGTTGCAATATATATTCGTAAATTGTATTAAGAAATGATCTTGATATTTAGAACTAAACATTATTTAGTCCTTGTAATTATGATTTACTTGTATCTACTTACGTGCAGAGGTTGGAAGTTCTCTTCAGGTACTCCAAACATGGAGTTGCCAATAACACAAGCATATTTGGTTTTTGACAGGTGGTGTTGACTAAATCAGGATCCGTAAGTTGTTTTGTTGCTATTTATATAACATTATCAACATATAAATATCAAATACTGAGAGAAATATTGTTATATCACACCAAGAGAAATTTCAAATATCTCGCCATAGAAATTGTTAAGAATTTCCAGACTACACTATGGTGATACTGTTAGTACAAAAACTCACTAGTACACGTGGCAAGTTCGTCTTTTCGCAATCTTGTGGTATTCATTGTATTGGCATATGACTGACTCCAGAAACTCAAATATAAGCGGGAAGAATCACTGACGTCATCAGCTGAACAAATTATATTCTTCCGCAGAGATTCAGAAACAAGACAGTCATGGACAGCTTCCAACGCACTGTGTAAATAAAATGTCGTATAAACCGCATATTATTACATACATGTACCTACATTTAAAACAACCTATATAAAATCATTAGTTGTTGAAAGTTTAAAGATGTTGATATGGTTTCAGAGGATACACGAGATATTTGAACACTTACAGACACCGTGACTGTGGGTTTTGCATTGCATAACCTAAATAGGACACGAGGCATCGAGATGCGATAGATGGGTCACTGTATAGGTAGGTCTGGCACGGCGATTGGGCTGTTAAATAAGAAAATATATTAACAATTATTTTAAATCAATATACTCAAAAAGTTAGTGCGGGAAATCAGGTATAGTCATCGTGCAAGCAGAATAAAATGATTACTAAATCTATTATTCCTACTAGACATTTTAGAAACTATAGCAACATGGAACCCATCCCTTTAACGATCTTCTTTATCAGAGAGTACCCGTAATCAATCAGTATCAATCTCGTCGTGAACATTTTGTACCTATTGAGTATCTTAAATGAATCATTTCATAAAATTTAATCTCACTGATAATACTGTGCGATTGGCTACAGTCACTGTCTATATTAAATGTCTATGTTTCAACGTAGATTGAGGATCGAACGCGGGTACTCCTGTTGCAAGCTAAGATAACTAACCAATAGGGCTATTGTGATGTAAAACTTATACGGTACCAATGAGAGGTGAAGCGAACGAACAGTGATCAATCTCATGACTCATATAAGCAATACAAAATAGATAGTTGGGCAAACACGGACCACTGGACACACAAGAGGTGGGATCAAGTGCCTAGGAGGAGTAAGCATCCTCTATCGACCGGTCACACCCAACGGGAGCCCTATATCCAGATCAGGTAAACGGAGTTATCCATAGTCAAAATGAGTGTGCCAAGAACGGCCTAACAATCGGTATGAAACACGTCAGACAGTATTTATGAGTTCAGATACTTATGGTAAATGCAAAATACCCAAATGTGTGCCCGTACTTAACGGAAATATAATTGCAATTTACTTTCTAAACCCAAAATATTTTCAATCTAAACATTTTCAGCTTTTTCAAAATATCCTCATTGTCCATAATCTAAACTACAAACAATCGAATGCGCAAGAATTAGCAAACTTATCCTAACTACTATGGTTGATTGGCACTTCTTAATAGTTTTCGTCCATACTTAGGGACCTTGGATCATCATTATAAATGCGAAATTCACAAAATATCAGTGAATTTCAGAAATCCTGTCAAATCTCTGTTTCATGAGTGTGATTGATGAACATAGAATAATTTACCAACTAAACCACACAGTCTCACCTGCACATGCTGTATCGTTTATCAAGGAGTCCAGTTCAGGTAATATGACGCTCCGGTTACTTCCGATTATGGCCTTTGTATCCCCGAAATTACAATTCCCGAACATCTTCAAGTCTTTATTATTTGCGTCAGCACAAATCACTTTATAGTGATACAAACTGCAGAGTAGAATAAAGTTTAAATGATTTGTTTTTGTAAAAAAAAAAAAAAAAGAAATGTCTCCCTATCTCCCCAAATTGAAAGTGCTCAAAATGATATCCCCTTTTAAGGGGCATAGACACTATTGAGATGAAAATTTTATTTCATTTTCTTTGTTTACAATGCTTAACGAAAGTAGTTCTGATGGTTAAACAAAATTTGAAAACAAAAGTTTTGAGTTATTAATGAGGTAAAGCACTAACAATTTGTTGTTATGTAAACAAAGATCGTGCCATTTTTTTGTTTACATATTGATTGCTTGATAGAAAATAGCATGTTTAAAACAAAATATTATATGCTAAACACTATAAACTATCTAAATGTATTCAGAATTAATTTGTAAATTGCAAAATCTGTTTTAAACGAACTTTTATTAGTATATTCAGCCTATATAAACAAAAATACGGCACGAGCCTTCTTTACATAACAATTAATTGTGAGTTCTGTATCTCCCATATACCTCGGCAACTGACATTTAAATTTTTACTGACCAATACTTTACTTAAGCATTCTAAACATTAAAAATGGGAAAATAGAATTCGAAAATTTTCAGCTCAAATCGTGTCTATGCCCCTTTTAATGTACTGCATGATATGGAGGAGAAAGCATGAACAGGAACATAGAGATTATGAACTGCACTTTATATGACGCAATCCTATTTTTGCATGTCCTTGAGTATCTCCCATTTGGAGAAAACATGGCCATTCATTTGAACAAACTTGAGTCCCCTTCACCCAAGGATGGTGTGTGCCAAGTTTCTTTGAAATTGGCCCAGTGGTTCTTGAGGCGAAGATTTTGAAA
The DNA here is from genome assembly GCF_947568905.1 of Ostrea edulis. Classification (NCBI taxonomy): domain Eukaryota; kingdom Metazoa; phylum Mollusca; class Bivalvia; order Ostreida; family Ostreidae; genus Ostrea; species Ostrea edulis. Next base: position 4,277,225 of record NC_079172.1, on the reverse strand, counting down.
CAATGTCATAACTTTTTTACTAATTCTTAATTATATCCACTTCAAAAAGGGTGTGGTGCCTCATTTGAACAACTTGAACCCTCTACCCAAGCAAGCTTTATAGAAAGTTTGACTTAAGATAGCTCTGTGGATCTTGAGAACAAGTTAAAAATGTTAAAAGCTTACGGAGGGACAGACAGAGAGAAGGAAGCTTAACAAAAGTGACCAGAAAAGCTCACTTCAGCTTTCAGTTCATACAAGTTAAAATGATACCAGCCATAACAATAACCAAGGAAAGGTAAGTCGAGAAATTCACTACATGTCTATTGATTGGCAGCATTCTCTGTTTTGTTGTGGCTGTTGAAATGTCCCTACCTGCATAATTCCTTACTGGAGTTTCGGTGCTCTGTCAAATTCACTGCACAACTGTACTTAGCATGGTACTTATATAATTCTACTTCACGGCAAAAGTTCCTAACATCATATTTTGGCACATTCGTTACTCCATCTGAAATTTGTTTTTGAATAATCATACAATATTCACTCTTTCGAAATCCATGTTTGACTGCTTGAAACATTTACTTTATTTACTTACCAAAGCAGCTTAAACCATCAAAGTGGTTCTTCGAATCACCAAAGATAGCGCGTATGTTCCTCCCGACCAGATTGGCAATGCCTTCCATGGTGCAGGAAAATTGTTTCACTTGCAGGTTTGCTGTCGTACACAAGATTACGTCCCGGTACATGCTAGAGGTACAAAGACAAATAATGTACAATTTTACTATAACACATGGACGTAATTATCAATAACTTCATCCGTTGGCTAGTTTGCTTTATTATTTACATGTACATGCATCACCTAATCGGGTGACTTATCCCCAACCATCCATATTTTCATTGTAAAATGTGGTTTCCAAAATATCGATGCATGAATACTTTCTTTTGTAGAGACATTTTCAAAGATAAGAAATCAATGATCATACATATTGTATTGCTTATATATAGACCAATGTATAACATATATGGATTTAAATTTTAGCGTTTGCTGTTCTATTCGGTGAATAATTTATTTTTTAGTGTTACAAATAAGAATACGAATATCACTTAGATGAAAGAAGTTTGAGGTACGTAAATACAAATGTTCAAAGACATTTTTCAATGATGATAATTCATGAATGATATGCACTGAACGGAGAGACTCAAATTTACCTGCAATCATCCTCATAGAGTCCATTCATGAAAGCATTGAATGCACCTACACAATCCCTAGTAATTGTTTCTTTGACGAAAGTCACATTCTTGCAAGTGCTGTACTCTCCTAAAATAGATAATAAACCGATATTTTCACGCCTGTACATGGGATTGGATCCCGATTGCTGGCTGTATATACGAAATGAATAATTGAAAATAACCATTTGCAGTTTGTTACTTTTCAATGTACACCATTTTCCCAAACACATTCTTCTATCGTGACCACGTTCAATTGTGCCTCATTTAATTTTCACAATGAGGAGTGATTTTATCCATTAGCAGTTACATATATTTGATTGGTCTTGACATTTAAGTTCTCCTTATATGAGATATCTAACAAGTACTGAAAGTTCTGACAAAGATTAAAGTTGGAAGGACACCAAGGGATACACACTGAGATAGAGACAGACCAACAAACTACGATCTCTGATGTTAGATTCTTGCAATGAATATTCACTTCTACAAAGCACAATACACTTACTCCAGTCTACACAAGTCCTCACACAGCCATTCGAGCAGCACTTGTGGTGGTCCTTACAATGACTATCACCAATGCATTCTTCAACATTGCAGCTTCCAGCAGCAACAGAATAAACACGAGGACAAAATCCATCCTTTACCACTGTAAAATATTCAACACATCATGAGGATAGTTTCTTATGCATGTTTATGAGATGGTGAAAATCTTATCCCTACTGATGGCAATGGACATTGTTAACATAGTAAAACCAACAAACTGTAGGCACCAAACGCTACAGATTAAAAACAATACCAACGTCGAGCTTCACTGAATAGACCCTCAGCAAAATCAAATTATTTACTCCTCATTCTTATTCCACCGCTGGGTCAGCATTGAATACCCTCTCTTTCGTTTCTTTTTCTGATACATGTGTAAATATTGTAAAGAAATATGATATGCGCTTGCCTGTATATACCCTTACCAGTATCATGTGGAAAGTATCCTGGATCCACCTGCATCTGGTGTATCCGACCACCTTGGCCAAGCATTTCTTTGATCTTCTCTATCAAACCGCCAGAAGTGAGAGGCCAAGTAACTCTGATCCAAAAATCTACGATGATGCTGCCATTTCTGAAGGAAAATAAATCATTAAAAACAGGATTCATGATTTTACATTTTATCTCTAGGTGGGCATAAACATATACTGATGGTGTACTGTATAGCATTATAAGTTCTTGATAATCAAGTTTGATTTATTGTACATACCTGAATCCGAGTATCTTCATTTGACTAACACCGCTAACGTTTCCAAAGTGCGCTGTCACCTACAATATTTGATTATAACTAGGCTATATAATGTCAACATTTTATTCAATTGCTAGTATTGCTGTACACATATTACAGCTGTATTTATATCAGCTTCGAACAATATTGTTTATAACAGCTTTGTACAATATTAAAACGAAGAGAATATTTTGATATGAAGATCTGTAATGTAAAACTTCCTACGTTGCCCATTATCGATCTTTCCATCATCGTAAAATAATCCGAAGTATCATTCAACAGCTCCATTCTCCAATCCATGTTGAGAAACTTCAAACTGAAGGTCACAACACCATCTAAACATGAGGTACAAAAATATCTAATTGTTAACTGTCTATCATCAATGGAGCTTACGAAATATTAAACTACAGAATATCAAATGGGATTAACAGATTAACGGTCTTACTACCGTCATGAAAATATTGACTATTTTTCAGATAATATCATGAGAGGTCTGCTGTATATAAACTATCAGGATTATATGATATGTAATAATTGATTCATTGATTGTATATTGTTTAATCTCCCGCTAGTGCTTTTTCACTCATCTAGAGATGTCACCATTGCCGGTGAAGGGCTGGAAAATGTAGGACATATGATGATGTGAAAAAATGAATAATATCCAAATTCAAATTGATCATCTGCTGATGTAAAAGGCATCTCAGTATTTTAATGTACATTATTATTTCCCCATGTAATTAACCAATAACTGAACTGTAGATAAGGTTTTGCGTGGTGATATTCATTGTAATTTGCCTATCCTATCATCTATATAGGAGCCATGCAGTAAACCCAGAAAATATACTAATACTCTTTGGTTTAAGGTACTTACCAACTGTTGGAGGAAGAGTGGTGACCCATGGGCGAGCTGTGTCATAAAGAGAAATTTGTATAGAAGTATTGATATTATAGAAATCCTAAACCGACATACTAGTTCCTGCATGCGGATTGCTAAATTTTCAATCGCACTAAAATCTAATTTGTAATGCTAATTGTGAAAAACCCAATACTAATAGCCAAATTAGATATACTGATTGGCAATTCCTATTTGTTCAAGACCATTTGGTTATTCTTACCGAATGAATATATCTTGTTAATTGCTGATTGTTCAAAGCTTACAGTTCATTTGCGATTGCTTTCAAAATGACGTTCATAATTGACAATACTAAGAATGTTTCAACACCGTTCATTTACAAATTTAAAACCATCCGTTTTAAGTTGTAGGTATGTTTATTTGCGTATATTACCGACTGCAGAGGCTCAGTGGTGCGCTTTGTAACTGGAAAGTCATGGGTTCAAGCCCCTCTCGTGCCTAGATGGCCACTGACCTACTTGTTAGACATAGAAGCTCAGCAGATAGAAATTATTTTCGCGGGGCCTTCGTATAATACCTTAAACATTGTGGTTCCATAAGATTTTCCGTTGTTTTTAACCATTTCCTTACAGAAATATTTCATATTTTGATTGTCATATATTTTAGTAACAATTAATATAGAATTGAAACGCTTTACAAAATTCCTCACATACTTCCATAAAACTTATATACTTCAGGTAGTTGTTAAATGAAATAATGTTGAACAAACCCTGTATGTACATTTTCTGACTTTTAGTTACCCACTATCTCTAGATAAATTAACATTAATTCATTGCGTAAAAACAATTGATATAATTATTTAGTAATTCTTACGTACCATATAGCAATTACCATTTACCGAAATCAGCATTTTGGGCCAGTACAGAAATCAGCATTTGACAACCAGCATTTAGCAGATAGCAATGAGAAAATGTCATTTACGACTCACCAGAGAGAGAGAGAGAGAGAGAGAGAGAGAGAGAGAGAGAGAGAGAGAGAGATTGTATCTTGCTTATCGTCTCACTTGAGAATTTTTCACTCATATGGAGACGTCACCAAGACCGGTGAAGGGCTTCAAATTTAGGCCTATGCTTGGCGCTTACGGCCATTGAGCAGTGAGGGTTCTTTAGCGTGCCACACCTACTGTGACACAGGTTATCCGGTTTTAAGGTCATCTCCGAGGACCCGTGACATTCAGCCCTACTGCCGAGCGTTTGACGATGGAACTATCACTACCTGTTTTAACGACTTAGGTTTGTCACGGCCGCTATTCGAATCCCGGTTTTCTCCATGGGGGCGAACGCTCTAACCACTTGGCCATCGCGGCGGTGCGAGAGAGAGAGAGAGAGAGAGAGAGAGAGAGAGAGAGAGAGAGAGAGAGAGAGTTGCAAAATTGATTATCGTAATTGATCACTACTCGTGAAAATAATCACAATGTTTAAATTAAGTAAATAAAATTGTTTTTAAAAGCTCTATTTTCTTAAGAAGAAAGTTTTAATAGCTGTTGTGTAAACAACAAGTAACCCTCTTCCATAAGTTATATAACAACCTCATTATAAAATTGCATACTTACTGGTGGTCAAATCTTTATAGCCTGAAAGAAAATGATATTCAAATAAAAACTCATCATTGCTTACAACAATACAACGAGTTATAGGTTTTCATAGATCAATTAACACATACAGTCAGCAGGGTCAAAACGAAGATTCAATGTTAGATCAATTAACACATACAGTCAGCAGGGTCAAAACGAAGATTCAATGTTAGATCAATTAACACATACAGTCAGCAGGGTCAAAACGAAGATTCAATGTTAGATCAATTAACACATACAGTCAGCAGGATCAAAACGAAGATTCAATGTTAGATCAATTAACACATACAGTCAGCAGGATCAAAACGAAGATTCAATGTTAGATCAATTAACACATACAGTCAGCAGGGTCAAAACGAAGATTCAATGTTGTTTTCATTGTAGGTCCGAATCTCATCATGGCTGTAGCAATTTGATCGTCAGAACATCGGACTCTTTTCTCTTTCAAAATGATATCCATCGAACATTCCGAGAATTCTTTCATTACACTGAAACGGAATTAGAATGACAATTGTTTGTATTGAAATTCTTATTCCTTAAACGCATCAACCAATCGACTTAAAGACAGATGGACGAAAGCTACGCACTACCCAATCAAAATATTCAAATCCGAAACCAATTGTGGAGTAAAATAAATTTTTGTAATTATGCATTTCGTATTTTTGATCGACAGAAAACGTTTCTTCAAAAACAATATCTTTCAAGCAATTCTTAGTAAAATTTAAGGCCAGTTCTTCAATTCGAGCTTAATATTGCCAATCTTTGAGACCTACCGACAGAACATCTGAATATCAGGAGCAGACGTTAAATTTTGCTTGTAATACACTGAACACGACTCCCCTATCTTCCCTAGATAATCGAAATCCTCACAGGGATGGACGACCAAATCTGTTTAAAAAAAAATAAGATTTAGAAATTAATCTCTTTCTAAATTTATCCAACATTTGCAAGTCTTGAAGAAATATGAAAAGCAAGATATACATATTACATATACATCTTACATAATTTAACATGAAACATCCCATACCTCATATACATTACTGCAACAATGTTGATATCATATGATATCATCAAGATGTTATTTACCTGGTTGTTGGCAGGTATGACCACACCCATTAAAGCAGCATTTTGCAGACCCTGTACAGTTACTGTCCATTTGACATTCCTCCGGACAGGTCCCTGCTGTGGTATTTCTTACGAGTGGACATTCACCATCCTTAGGTTCTAGAAAATTGTAATTGTATTTCGTCAGTCTTGTCATTGATTTAAAACGTAATTGACTGACTAATCCATGAATTTTGAACGATTTAGTCAATGTTGACCCAATACAAGCATAAGGATTTAGCACGAGCTACAAGGTTGTTCACTACATCAAAACGTTTTATGTTTTATGACAATACGTCTCTAGATAGCGAACCAAATATTTTTTTGTGAAAATACTTGTATCGATCGATTTCTTTTTATATCTACGTAACTCAGTGGATATGGTATCGAGTTACTCAAATCCATCGATGTACTTTGATAATATTTATTGAAACAGGTTTTTGAAAACGATGTCTTGATCTCCGAAAGTGCAGATGTTTTGCCTTTTGAACATGTGTACTTGTTATATAAGATTGTACCTTTCATGATTTAAATCATTTCGTGTTGATTTGATAAAATCTTTTAAGGTGTATTGAGCCACCTTAATGCATACCTCCTCTGTACAGAAAGTAGTCATCAACTTGAAGTAGGTGTACTGCCCCGTTCTGCACTGCCATGTGAACCGCATGCATAGCATCACTTCCAGATAACTTAGAGCTATCATATGTAAATGTCATATCAACATATATGCTTCCTTTCCTGTAAAAGAAACCAATAATATTGCTATGTTACCTACACACCAGAGCGACACATGGAACCATCTTTGGAGATGCATACATATTCTCACCTTAAAGAGGTTACCGTCAGATGTAAAAATCCTGGAACGTCACCAAAAGCTTTCGTGAACTATAAAAAATTGAAGAAAAATGTATAATTCCAAAACAAATTTTATCCCACAAAAATTGGTTTGATTGTTTCAATGATACTTACATTACTAACGATCGTGATATTCAAAGATTGAAAGTAGGTTGATTTCGGATTCAGTAACGAATCATCCCACGTGAATCCAGACGTCTTTATTGTGAAGGCTACTCTTTTTACTACAAAAAGATATTTATCTCGGTAAATATGATTTAGTTGCTAAGAAATAAATCATATTTCAACAATCTTCATTCCATTTTGCTTCAAATCTCCATTCTTTGCATTGTAATTTTTTAATGCTGTAAAATTACTCATAAGCGTTCGGCTATTAAACAAATGTGAAAATCTTGGATACTATACTTTTTTTTACAGTTGACATTGATTTTATTAATTAAGTACAGAATTCTATTTTTTGGGTAAAATATCCGAAGATATCCCCTAAGTATTCCTCACCTGGGGTGCCAGGGGTCCCCTGGATTAGAAAGGTTTTTAGTTCATATAATTCATATACATACAATTTCAGAAATAAAAAGATAATAATAATAATGATATTGTACAATATTATTCAGAGTCCGAGTTTGTGTCCCGACCTGTTTATCTTGAAGGACTCTCCTCTTCAAGTATATCAACATATTACAATGCATACGGACAAAAATTATATGTTTATTATACATTATATCTTTTCAGCAATATCCTTTAGTATTTTATAGAAAAAATGTGCTTTGATTTTTTCACATGCATAGAATTCATAAAATAACTGTTTCTTAATATACACCATGAGACCGTGAATACTTTCTTCACAATTTTCAAATCTACATTTCATTTTAAATTTATGTATTTTCATAGCAATAAAAGATATTACATTGTTGTAGCTCTTTGTTGTATTGTTTTCTTGTAGATAAAAACCTATAACAATTAATTTCCATGTAATCTTGAAATTGAAATATTTTTCCTACAGTATTCCAAATATATTGTACATTTTTTTCACTCAGAGAGTAAATGTCTTGAACTTTCTACAACATTACATAATTGGCAAAAACTGGATTGCTCCTTTTGCCATTTGCTCAGTGACAACTTACAGTGTGTCAAGTTATGTAATAATTTGTAATTGGATACTATACTTATCTTAATTATAATTGATACATTGCTTTACACATACTAAAGACTGAAAAAAAGACTTTGATGCGTTAATTCGCTATGGAAATAACTTTTATACTTTCTGCTGACTGATCACTAGATACTAATATTTCCTTTTTCCAATTTAGTTGAAGAAGCAAATGTATATGATGTGAAAAAGTCTAGTCTTTAATTTATCGTGAGGAATGGTCGTGTAAAGTGTTGAAAAGTCATACGTTTTGATGATGTCGATTTGAAAACATTAAACTACAGAATTTCAAATGTGATCAATAGACATTATTTGTCGAAATGCGCATCTGGTGCATCAAAATTGGTACCGTATAAGTTTTACATTATGACCCCTGGGTCGAGGCCTCTCCTGGTGGACTGTTAGTCTTCTAGGGTCTCTACAGCCCAGTAGCTAAGTACTTCGTTACTAGCTTGAAAATACGGATGTATATTTAATTGCTGTTATAAAATTTAGAAATTCATTTCAAAATTAAGGATTATCTCCCTCATGCATAGCTCTTATCCTTAGACGAATTTGGCTCCACTTGTTTAGCACGCTGTTTTTGGCTATATTTAGATCTAAAACTTCATAGTTATTTCGGATTTCAAACATTTCGGTTGAGCATCACTGAAGAGACATTATTTGTCGAAATGCACATCCGGTGCATCAAAATTGGTACCGTATAAGTTTTACATTAACAGTCTTACTACCGTCATGAAAATATTGACTGTTTTTAAGGTAATATCATGAGAGGACCACTGTGTATAAACTATCATGATTATATGATATGTAATAATTGATTGATTGTATATTGTTTAATGTCCCGCTCAAAAAATTTCACTCATATGGAGATGTCATCATTCCCGGTGAAGGGCTGCAACATATAGGATATAAAATGATGTGGAAAAGTGAATAATACCCAGAATTTAGAACATTCTTCAAAAAATCAAATTGATCAGCTGCTACTGTAAACGGCATCTCAGTATTTCATTGTACATTATTATTTCCCCATGTAATTAATCAATAACTGAACTATAGATATGGTTTTGTGTGGTGATATTCATTGTAATCTGCCTATTCTATCACTTATTTAAGGAGTCATGCAGTAAACCCAGAAATAATACTACAACTGTTTGGTTTAAGGTACTTACCAACTGTTGGAGGAAGAGTGGTGACCCATGGGCGAGCTGTGTCATAAAGAGAAATTTGTATAGAAGTATTGATATTATAAAAAGCAGCATTTTGGGCCAGTACAGAAATCAGCATTTGACAACCAGCATTTAGCAGAGAGCAACGAGAAAATGTCATTTACGACTCACCATTTCTATATAAGCATAGCTAAAACCCTTTGAATAATGCAAATATCAAATCATATCTTTGAGTTCTTGAGCCATGATAAACTTACATGACAATAAACGAATAGTCTGGAATTACACTACATCTTGAGCGCGTAAAACTAATTAGCATATGATTGCTACTGTATAAGAGAGAGAGAGAGAGAGAGAGAGAGAGAGAGAGAGAGAGAGAGAGAGAGAGAGAGAGAGAGAAAGAGAGAGAGAGAGAGTTGCAAAATTGATTGCTAGGATTATCGTAATTGATAATTCCTCGTGAAAATAATAACATTGTCTAAATTAAGTAAATAAAATTGATTTAAAGGCTCTATTTTCTTAAGAAGAAAGTTTTAATAGCTGTTGTGTAAACAACAAGTAATCTTCTTCCATAAGTTATGCAACAACCTCATTATAAAATTGCATACTTACTGGTGGTCAAATCTTTATAGCCTGAAAGAAAATGATATTCAAATAAGAACTCATCATTTCTTAAACAATACAACGAGTTATAGGTTTTCATAGAACGATTAACACATACAGTCAGTTGTTTTCATTGTAAGTCCGAATCTCGTCATAGCTGTAGCAATTTGATCGTCAGAACATCGGACTCTTTTCTCTTTGAAAATGATATCCATCAAACATTCTAAGAATTCTTTCATATCACTGAAACGGAATTCGTATGAGGTTGCTTTGTATTCTCTACTGAGGAACAAACATCTCAAAACAAGACATATTTTGGAGACAATTCTCAAATGTATCAACCAATCACAATAACATTACCTATTCAATAAAACAATCGAGTAAGAATGAATATTTGGTCTCCCAAACATGTATAAAGATATATATTCACAAAAACCTCTTTAAAAGTGATACTTTTCACTCACATTTTGGCTAGAATGGACATTAATTCTCGTATTGAAATTACAATTGCATCTAGAGAATTGATCAAGTAAACAAAATCAGAATGTCTCTTTAAACTTTACCGACAGAACGTCTGGATATCAGGAGAAGACGTTAAATTTTGCACGTGATGTATTGAACACTGCGCCCCTGTCTTCTCTAGATAATTAAAATCCTCACAGGGATGGACGCCCAAATCTGTTTCAGAAAAAGGAATTAAAACTTATAATCATGAAACCTAAAACTCAGCTCTTGTTTTATCAAATGTGAACAAGGTTTTAATGAATGTGAAAAATAAAATATACATCGTATACGCCAGGCATCATAATCTCAATTGACTTTCCTCATATACATTGTTGGAAGAATTTTGATATTTTTACAATACATGAAGGCAACCTCATCCTTTTGTGATCTCATGTTTTTAGGAAATTTTTCATTAATAAAACTGAATAGAAATACATTTTTGTACAAATCATATTCTACGGATAAAAAAAATCATTTGCAGTATTTGATATTGAATAAGTTTATATTTTCTATAAATAATTTGAAAAAAACCTTTGTCAAGGAGAATGACTCCTATGCTGGTATTTCTTAAAATGTATATTGCACAATGATTTCCCCCGACATCCACAATCAATATATAATACATGTATATCTATGAAATAGCAATTTTTGAAACTGTTCATATTAAACTTTTGTCACCCATTTAATGCATTCTTCTTAAGCTATTTAATGAAAATGTGCAATGTTAGGAAGTTGACATATAAATTTGTTTTATGCATGTCTGGCATTTTAAAAAAAAAGTGGTGATATATATTTTCGTTGATTATTAATTGAATAAAGTATGTCGAATGGAAATTAATATAGTTATTTTTATATTACCTCAAGAAGTTATTTACCTGGATGTTGGCAGGTATGACCACACCCATTAAAGCAGCATTTTGCAGACCCTGTACAGTTACTGTCCATTAGACATTCCTCGGGACAGGTTCCTGCTGTGGTATTTCTTACGAGTGGACATTCACCATCCTTAGGTTCTAGAAAATTGTAATTGTATTTTGTCGGTCGTGTAATTCATTCAAAACGTAACAGACTGACTAATTCATGAAATTTAGACGATTTAGTAAATATTAACCCAATACAAGAATAAGGGCTTAGCATGAACTTTAAAACATACCTCCTCTGTACAGGAAATATTTATCAACTTGGAGTTGGTATACTGTCCCATTTTGCACGGCCATGCTAACTGCCTGCATAGAATCACTACCAGATAACTTAGAGCTATCATAAGTAAATGTCATATCAGCATATATGCTTCCTTTCCTGTAAAAGAAACCAGCAATCAAATGATGCTCACTACACACTATAATGACATATAAAAGTATGGTTACAAAAATTATCTTACATAAAAGAGGTTACAGTCAACTGTAAAAATCCTGGGACGTCACCAAAAGCTTTCGTGAACTGTAATAGATGGATCAATTTGTTTATCAAATATGGTTTCATTCTTCATAAATGCATATTGCGAGTTTTTTTTCTTCATATGAAACATTTACTTAGTTTACTTACATTACCAACAATCGTATTATTCAAATATTGAAAGTATGTTGATCTCGAATTCAGTAACGAATCATCCCATGTGAATCCAGACGTCTTTATTGTGAAGGCTACTCTTTTTACTACAAAAATATATATTCCTCACTCAGTAAATATGATTTAGTTTTAAAAAAACACGGAACTTCTTTTTCGCATGTTGTAAAATAATAGCGAGAGTGTCATACTTAGCACTGAGGGTGGACTGATAGTCGTAAGGACTTGATACTCTGGAAAGGAAAGAAAATTGCAACGTTTTAATGACGCTTGAATAAAACATTTCATTGACAAGAAATACATATTTCAACAGACTTCATTCTATCTTATTCGAACTGTCTTTCTTTGCCTTGTTATAATTGGATTTTCTGATCCATTAAAAAGCACCCACGAACATGTTTATATGATAGCATATTTCTACCTCCTATTTTCAAGTTATTTTTATATAGATTATGTCGACATGCAAGTTAATTATGTCAACTTGCAACATCAATATGTCAACATGCAAGAAAAATATACGCAGATAAGAATTTTTTCAAAAAATTATGAAATATCGCCAACATGTGATTTCCAACAAGCTAGATGCAACTTATTTATGTTGACATGCAACTTATCTATATTGACATACGAGATAAATATGTCAACATGCAACTTATTTATGGTGACATGCGAGATAAATATGTCGACATGCAACTTATTTATGGCAACATGCGAGATAGATATGTCAACATGCAACTTATCTATATTGACATTCGAGATAAATATGTCAACATGCAACTTATTTATGGTGACATGCAAGATAAATATGTCAACATGCAACTTATTTATCGTGACATGCAAGATAAATATGTCAACATGCAACTTATTTATGGCAACATTCGAGATAAATATGTCAACATGCAACTTATTTATGGTGACATGCAAGATAAATATGTCAACATGCAACTTATTTATGGTGACATGCAAGATAAATATGTCGACATGCAACTTATTTATGGTGACATGCGAGATAAATATGTCAACATGCATATTTATCTCACATATCACCATAAATAAGTTGCATGTTAACATAGATAAATTGCATGTCAACATAAACCAATTGCATGCTGATATGAATAAGCTGCATGTTAATTTGAACATATTTTATTGTATAAATATACAAAGGGATTTGTTACAAGTTCTAGCAATTAAGACCAATCCCTGTGCATATTTATACAATAAAATATGTTGCATGTTAACATATACAAATTGCATACTGACATAAATATGTTGCATGTCGACATAAATATGCTGAATGTCTGCATAATTATCTCGCATTTCAATATAATTAAGTTGAATGTCAATATAATTAATAAGTTGCATCTAGTATGTTGGAAGTCGGATGTGGGCAATATTTGTTAATTTTGGATATTTTACTGATTCCTATTTGATTACACTTTTCTTGCATGTTAACATAGGTATGTTGCATGTTGACCTGGCTATCCTACATGTCGACATAGTTAGCCTGCATGTAGATATATATTATAGAAAAATAACAGCATACAGGGGGCAGAAATATGCCACCGTAACAAAAATCATTACTGTTTTATTTGTAAAAACTTTTTGATGAAATGTTTATCTGAATTGTAAGTAATACATTGCTTAACACATATTAAAGGCTATATAGACTTATACTGCGGTATGCTATGGCAATGCCGTTCATGCTTTAATGTTATTGACTTGAAAAGTGGAGATCTTGAGTAGTTTCTAACTTTTTCCACAATTTATCTTATTTGTAATTGAACATTACTGCAACACAACTTTATTCTTTGAAACTATTCCATTTAATCTAATTCTATATTTAAAAAAACAGCTAATATTTACTTTCGATGCACGTGGATACATTCTGTCCCTCTCCTGGATAAACCTTTTCGAAATAGGACGTTGCATTGGCCATAACAGATCGGACTTGTTCTTCTGTACAGTAATAACTGGATCCCCACATTGCACCCATAATGCATTGCAAATACCTGCCAACACTGTATAAGAGGAAGAAAAATATAACAGAATAATTCCAATGTTATTTATTACAATTGTTTTGATTGGACAAAAGTCAATCTAAACGAGAAATAACATATCAATAAATCCAGAAAACAGTGTGTATGCCTGAAAAAAATAACATAGTGCGGGGAAACTATTCAAACAAGAGGTACTGTGAGCAATGCTCACTAAGAATACCCCCGCTTACCCCATTCTCCCAAAGGGCATTGTTAATAGGCATAAATTACCTCTTTCCTGAGTGTAAAAATATAGAATGCCTTTGTAGAAGAAAATAGAAGATATAGTCCGAACTCAAATCCATGGTATAAACCTATAGCTTTGACCTTGAGATCAAAGGTCAATGTCATAAAGAGGTCATAAATGTACATGACACATAGTCTCATGGTGATACACCCATGTCTTATGGTATGACTATGTCAAAACCCTATAATCAATTTTGACCTTGAGGTCAAAGTTCAAGGTCATATAGAGGTAATGAAGGTATCTCACACATCGTCTCATGGTGATACACTCATGTGTCAAACATGGTATGCCTATGTCAAAGAACAAAGAAGTCATGGCCCTGACACGAATCCATTCTAAAAACGTTTAAATTTGACCTTGAGGTCAAGGTCATATGGAGGTCATGAAGGTACATGACACATCGTCTCATGGTGATACACTCGTGTTAAATATGGTATGCCTATGTCAAAGAACACAGAAATTATGGCCCTGACACAAATCCAATGTAAAAACGTTTGATTCTGACCTTGCGGTCAAGGTCATATGGAGGTCATGAAGGTACATGACACATCGTCTCATGGTGATACACTCACGTGTCAAATATGGTATGCCTATATCAAAGGACAAAGAAGTTATGGCCCGGACACGAATTCATTGTAAAAACGTTTAATTTTGACCTTGAGTTCAAGGTCATATGGAGGTCATGAAGGTACACGACACATCGTCTCATGGTGATACACTCATGTGTCAAATATGGTATGCCTATGTCAAAGAACAAAGAAGTCATGGCCCTGACACGAATCCATTGTAAAAACGTTTAATTTTAACCTTGATGTCAAGGTCATGAAGGTACATGATACATCGTCTCATGGTGATACACTCGTATGTCAAATATGGTATGCCTATGTCAAAGACCAAAGAAGTTATGGCCCGGACACGAATCCATTGTAAAAAACCCTTTCATTTTGACCTTAAGGTAAAGGGTCAATGTCAAATAGAAGTCATGAAGGTACCCGACACATCGTCTCATGGTGATCTACCTGTGTGCCAAATATGGTATGCCTATGTCAAAGAACAAAAAAGTTGTGGCCCGGACACGAATCTGGAGACGGGCAGACAGACAGACGGATGGACAGACGGACAGACAGACTGAGTGATTCCTATATACCCCTCAGTACTTCGTTCGGGGGTATAATTATTGAATTTAATAATACAAGGAACGAATTGGAATTATAAGAATTGCACTTTTATTCAGTTTGTGAATAAATTATCCAGAGTTTACACATCAATAAATTCTTCAAACAGAATGTTTAATCCTATACTAACAATTGCCTTAAAAACTCTGAAAACTAATCAAAACGTATATCAATATTGAATAAGATTCCTTCAATTTAATGACAAAGTAATCCAGTAAGTAAATTACAGGTGTCTTAGAGATGTACTGAGTTCACCCATTTTCTATGACACTATTACCTGAATGAAATGTTAAAGATACAAACCACCAATGGTTTATATATTATCCTACATTCCTAATTAGTGGCAATTAATGAGTACTTACTACATTCCTACTTACCTGGCTGAACTGCATGAAGGTTGAAGATACCCGAGTGCAGTTTTACAGTGTATATTTGCATTGTCTATAATGACACTTTCTACCGTACAGCCTGGGCGTAGCACTGGACTGACTGAAATGAAAATGAATACGCATTACGATTATCCTGTCTGTTTTGACTGTGTGTTTTAGTTTTCGAGTACCATTTTGTGATGTTTTATCAAAAAAAATTCTATGTTTTAATGTATTATAACCGAGACATGATATGCTGTGTGTGTGTGTGTGTGTGTGTGTGTGTGTGTGTGTGTGTGTGTGTGTGTGTGTGTGTGTATTTCATTATTATTTATTTTAATACGTCTTGAAACTGATGTTTATTCTTATCTAGCATATTTATGGTATCTTGTGTTTTGATGTTTTAAATGTACAATCAGGATAGGTACAGCAACGGACTGTTTACATGTGATAACGCCTTTTATATCATTGCTTTTTAATGTTTTATCTATTTTTTATGTTCTATGTGTATACCATTCTGTAGTAAGGTATATATGCACTGTAAAGCACCTGTGAGGATACATAGTGTATGAAAAGTGTGCTATATAAATATGGTATTATTATTATTCTTTCTGGTATATATAATGATGATAATAATTATCCAGAAACAAGTACACTAGTAGTATAATGAAAACATTACAAAACCTACTGCGTATATTCGACTAGTGCCTTTACTCATTATTGTAATCATAATTGTATTCATAATTAGATACTCCTGAAGAACTGCGTAAATATAGTTTATTTTAGATTTAAAAATCCCAATCGGAATTAATTTGTTTTCATAGGTACAAGAATTAATTTTTCCTTTTACGGTGGCTCATTACACTAAAATTCTATTTCTCGTTAATACACGTATGAACTATAATTTCAGCATCGAAAGAGTGATACAAGCTCTAAATTATATTTATATGAGTTTTTGATGAGTTTTCCAGGAATGTTACAAAACCATGACTAAAAGATATAAACATTCTAATCTTTTAGACAAAATATTTATGGAAATTGAAAACGCTATTTAATCATATTTTGTTATGCAAAAAATTAGAACATCGTTTAGGAATGTTTTCTTAGATATCCATACTACACATCAAATCACAGCGAGAGGTTGACAAAGCGAGAGGTTGACACAGCGAGAGGTTGATACAGCGAGAGGTTGACACAGCGAGAGGTGGACACAGTGAGAGGTTGACACAGCAAGAGGTTGACACTAGTGTATTTTATTTGCAAAGTACCTTTATTATCGTTCCAGGATAAATCACAATTTATATAAAATACTTGAGGGCTTGTAACACTTTTTCGATGGTGAAATGATACGTTATACGGTGTTATAATGAGCCAATAAATAAAACAATCGGTGTAATGAGCTACCCTAATGTTTGGAAAAGTTTTAGTTCCAGGAGTATGTTACTGTACTTTATTTTTGTCGATTTCGGTTATTCGTAGCACCGACACTGAAAGAAACATTGGCTGGATAAAGTTGTAACTGTTGAAGATTCTAGATGGAAGAGAAAATTCCTATCTCTCTATGCTTCATTATACCGGAGGTTAGATTGTTCTTAACACAACTATAGAACTCGAGCCTGGGGATACCTTTGATACCTTGTTTGATATAAAAAGAAAATTGAATCATTTTGATGACTCTTCAACGAAACATTCCATGCCGAGAAGAAATATGAAGTTCAACATACTTCATTCGAATTTTAGGTTCTTTACTTAAAACATTGAGGAGAAACGATGACAAATGGCAGCTTCCTAAATCAAAGCATGACAAGCATATAACAAGAAGTACTGTGAGCAATGCTCACTAAGAATATCCCCCGCTAACCCCAATCTCCCAAAGGGTGTTGTTAATAGGTATAAAATATGGTATGCCTTTGTAGAAGAAAATGGAAGATATAGCCCAAACACAAATCCATAGTATAAATCTATAATTTTGACCTTGGGATCATAGGTCATAAAGAGGTCATGAATGTACATGACACATAGTTTCATGGTGATACACCCATGTCTTATGGTATGACTATGTCAAAACCCTATAATCAATTTTTAACCTTGAGGTCAAATTTCAAGGTCATTTAGATGCCATGAAGGTACCCGACACATCGTCTCATGGTGATACACGCATGTGTCAAATATGATATGCTTATGTCAAAGAACAAAGAAGTTATGGCCCGGACACAAATCCATTGTAAAAACTCTTTAATTTTGTCCTTGAGGTCAAGGGTCGAGGTCATATAGGTCATGAAGGTACATCGTTTCATGGTGATCCACCTGTGCCAAATATGGTATGCCTATGTCAAAGAACAAAGAAGTTATGGCCCGGACACGAATCTGCATGGACAGACAGACGGACAGACAGACAGAGTGATTCCTATATACCCCTGAAATTCGTTCACCAGGGGTATAAAAAGTCTAGAAAACTAAGTTGTGACGGACAGAGGACGGATAGAGGAAAGATGGATGGAGGGACAGACGACGTACAAACTAGTTTTCCTCTTCGGCTTCGACGGTAGGTGACTAATTAGATACAGAGACTATCAGGATTAAAAGCTAGAAATTGTGTATAGCATGGTACACCGATCACGATGGCTCATTGATTAGAGCATTCACTTCATGACCGGGAGGTCGTTGGACGAGCCCCATTTGTGCCTTGTCCGCGTCAAACTTAGGACGTAAAACAGACAATTACAGTTACAGTGTTCCTTTGTCAAATGCTTGGCATTCAGAAGTGAAAACCGCGGGTCTTTTCAATAAAACTCTGAGAACTATGATCCTATATCGAAGGAACAGTTGGCATGATCAAGAGTATTTACCCATACGGTCTAGAGCGCTAAGCATAAGTCTTCATTTGTGGTACTTGACCTACAGGTGATGACGTCTTAATACGAGCGACAACAACTTGAAGCGACGTAAAAGAAATAAATGAATACACATAAATATATACCTTGACAAGTTCGGGGAATGGTCTGATTGTAGAGTTCAACAAGCACGGGTCTCAAAACACTGTCGTAGTCTTGTAATGTACACTGGGGCAAGTTATTTTTCACACAATGCACAACTGATTGATAAATGCTAAAATGTAAGAGAAAACATTGTTAATTTTAATTCGTCTACTACAGTTGATACAAAATATGTTAATTTCAGTATTTGAGAATCTAATTAAACTGTGGTTGTATCTTGAATTTGAAAATAAATTCGAGAACAAATGTCAATACCTTTAGTATTAAGTTATAATGATTGGCTATAAGAAGGACTTACTACCTTTAGTATAGTTATAATGATTGGCTATAAGAAGGGCTTACTAGCATTGTGTTCCCTCTGACAGTGGAATGGAACCATTTGACAATGATAATAGGTAGTAAATTCCCAGGCATTCTTGGACTTTTTGTTGACTAAGGAGGTGCAATCCCAAGGTGCAGTTTGTTTCTATGGTCTCTGTACATTAGATATTTTAGTTATTAAATAGGTATGAACTGCAGGTCTACTCTATACATACACAACATATTCAAGCAAACCAATTTGAAATATTTTTCATGCATATCAAGTATGCATGCAAGAAATTCGTTCTTGGTTTTTAAATATATTGATGTTTTCTTCATTGCATATTGTGTATTTTTCATATACCAGACAGGTGTTTTTTATTCTGATTGATTTGTTGTCATTTATACTTAATAAATGACCTATTTTATCTTTTAAATGGAGTTGGTTTTATTTGTGGGTAGCAGACAAACATAAAGTATATTATACATGTTAGCATTCTATGATAATTATAAGGATACACACGGCATTGTTCGTTGGTTTGAATTCCTTTTCTTCAGAATGACAAAGTTATATAAATCACCAAAAATCACTCATTGACAGCATCTTACGTGAATCGTCTAGGAGGAGGAATGTAGTACTTACGCGATAGACAAGTTGAGATTTTCCTTCCATACCCTGGGTACCTCCTTTCATAAAACGCAGTTGCATTTAAAATAGTTGTTATCACAGACGTTTTCGGGCATCTGAAGTACAGTGCTCGAGTGTGATTGTATGCACATTCCATAAAATAAGGCGCACTGAAATTTAGATGCAATTGATATTTTAGTTATTCGTAATTCTTGTCAGTTTCATGAAATACTAAAAATCCATACTGCGGTAAAACTTTACTGTTCTAGGCATGTAAAGCTCATCATTTCACTTGCAAGCAAAGTCAATCTTGTCAGACATGGAAAATTACTTTCTATTATAAACCTATTTTGAAATTTTACCCAGGTATCCGATAAGCAAAACTAGTGTCATGAAGGACAACCGCTACATTTTGGATTATCCTTTTCAAATATTAGATCACAACAGGCCGAAATTAAGCCGAATTACCAATGCAAGGTGAAGATAACGAACAGTGATCAATCTCATCATTCCTGTAAGCAATACGAAATAGATAGTTGGGCAAACACGGACCCCTGGACACACCAGAGGTGGGATCAGGTGCCTAGGAGAAGTAAGCATCCTCTATCGACCGGTCACACCTGCCGTGAGCCCCACATCCCGGTCATGTAAACAGAGTTCTCCGCAGTCAAAATCAGTGTGCCAAGAACGGCTTAATCAGTATGAAACACGTCAGACAGCATTTGACCCAATGATAGGTTGTAGTGACGAACTAAATCGTTATAACGACCATAGAATTTGCGAAATGCTGACTTCATTCGAGACTGTTGAAACTTCTGTACCATCAACTTGTTTGTCAGTAGCTTACCTCGATTTAAAAACTGACTATACGGAGACCAAGCTATTGCATATCGAATCGGTCAAGATATATAAACACCATATGCAGGTGATAATTATATATATATATTTATATACTTACTAAATGCAGGAACGCTGAGTTATAGCCAAGTAGTGGGAACATCTACCGTATATGTATAAAAGGTGAGCCTCTTCATCGTCACAGAACGATCGAGATGGTCCTGGATCTGAACATTAAATTCAAATGTATTTATACCATGTTTGAGAAAGGCTGGTTGATACCGATTAGTCCGCTTTTAAGACTTGATGTCGCAGATTCAAATACATGATAGTATATTAGTGGTCCTTGCAAAAGCAGGACTTGGTTTATTAGTGTTCCAGTAGCATTTGTACAAGAAACATGGATACGAAATGTGGCTCATGCCAAGGGCTTCTTGATTATTACAGGAATTGTTAATTTTCAACTGGCAAATCAGAGTAAACCATTCCTAGACTCCTCAATTACAGATTATCACAAATATCTAGAGATTGAAACCACTTTTATCACAGATGCCTTTCATCGGTCAGGTGTAGTGACATACACAACTTGTGGGGGGGGGGGGGCAAATCTTGAGAAAAAGGCTTGTGGAAAAATTGCCATCCGGGATTTGAACAAAATCGAATGAAATTGTTTTAAATTCTAAATTACTTTTATAAATCCCATAGAAAAGGGGATTCCTAGGGAGAAAAAAGATTTCCTACAGTGTAAATAAAATTGTCTTAGGATTTAATGGTCTTAGGATTTTAAACAATTCCCACAGAATTTGCAATATTTCCAAAAAGGATATTTTGATATTTCTACATGAATTCCTTTTTCTAAAGAATCCTTTTTTAGGAAATCACAATTCCTATAGGAGTTTCAACATCTCTGGATAACTGTGTGGAAATATGCTGATTTTGGTGATTATTTTTCCAAAAGCAAATCTCTGACAAAGCTACTTTTCAAGTCTGCAGATGTTGATCTATTACATCTTTGCTCATTTTCTGAGAATTAAAGGAATCGTGAATCGTCGATTTGCTAGTTGGGATTTAGCAGATGTTATCCAAAAACGTGTTTATATATGCATCTAACTATATATTTTGGCATATACCTGGGCATTGTTGATCAAAACTGCTACCCTTCACTCCAGCAATTTCTACATAAGCGTTTATTAAGTTGTGGACTTCCTGTGCATCGCAATATGGTATACTCTTTTCAACACAACCTAGAGAATGCTCGTATAATCTAAAATGATACGATATCCATTGGTAATTCTACATGTTTCAGTACACATTTGATACTATCGAACAGCTACATAAATATTCTAGTATGGTATCTTACCTGCATTTTTCTTCTTTTGATGTAGTGTTGGCATAATAAGTGAGCGCGTAATAAGCTTCGAAACACTTCTGATATTCGGGTCTTTCAAATGTTTCAAAAGAAAAACATGTTTCATTGCTAGGTTCAGTATCTAGAAATAAGAAAATATATTACTCATAAGCAATGTTACGATTTTTTATATCTACTGGTTTTTGTAGACCACCGATTAAAATCAATTATAACCATTCTCTAGATCTTGAAGCTGACAGAAAACATTAATGAACTATTTCAAAGACAGTGGGTGTTATGTCAGTTTGATTTTTTTACCACAATAATTAGATATTCGGTTGGACTACAAAACTTAAGACAGTTAGCTCTTCAACTTTTGAGCATAAGTGCGCAGGATGCTTTAACTGTCAATATTGTTTCAATACTTACTATATTGATCCAAATGTATTACATATTTACTACTTAAACCTATCCATTTGAAATTTATATTATGTAAATTTCAAATTTGAAATGGTTTGGAAAGGACTACATTTTGTGTCGAAAGGATTCTTTAATTTAAGCACGAGTTAAAAGGTTTTGTTTATCTGACATATCGTCAATTATGATACCCTTTGCAGTGAATTTCAATTTTGCAATTCATGATACAAGTACTAAAAGACTTTTACCTGATTCAAATGTTCTAAATTGATTGATGTGGTTGATATGTTTTTGTTTAATAAACAGAACACCGATTCTTAAAAACACTTATAGTGATTCACCCGAAATTTTGTAAAACAATCACAAGTAATTTACCAATAATTCAAACAATTGATGTATAACACTTACCGTCTTTAATTCCATTTTAAATTTAAAGCAAGACTTTGATTTATGTGCTATTAAAAAAAACCTCCTGATATGTTATTTTCAACTCTCAAATTCCATTTCATGAATTTTCCTTATTTTCAATCTACTTGCATGAAAGTTTTTCATCATATCTATATTGTTAGAAGACACGAGTGTGTAATTATTTGATATAATGATTAATTTGTGTTGCTTATTTTGTGTTGACATATACAATTTATGTTAATAAATACTTTGTAAATCTAATGTACAAAAAGGCCAAGTTTGACACACTGCAGTTCAATGACAAGCACTACGACCTCAATTTTTCTTTTCATATATTTCCCAAACCATTGACAATACTATAAAACTTAGGTAATTCTTTAGGAATTATAGAAAATTTTAAAAAAGTATTGGCAAAAATTTACCTAAGCATTTTGATATATCTGCCCCAACTATGCTAGTCACTGTATCATTCTTCATTCTTAATGCATTAATAAAATGCTGTTTGGTACAGGTTTTGTTTAATACTTCTTTAACGGCATTTTCCATACAGTGCATTGACGCCAAATGGAAAGATCTGAAAAAGAAATACATTAATCAATGTGAAAGTATCATATCTCTGGCTTTTCTTATAGTTCTTAAAAGTTTATTGTTATTTCGAATTTCCTAAATTTCGGCTTGAGCATCACTGAAGAGACATTATTTGTCGAAATGCTCATCTGGTGCATCAAGATTGGTACCGTATAAGTTTTACATCAATAAGAATTTCTTTAAACATTTATTGCATAATATTTAAGGATTAATATGATTTATCAACACAGCAGCATGGTAATAGCTGCGGGCGAATAAAGCTGTATGCGTCCCACACAATAAAAAAGAACATTGTTTATCATATCAAATCTATAGAGAGTTTGGTCCTGGATCGAGTGTCCTGACATTCAATTGTGACCCCACATAACTTACTGCGTTCAATAAGTAATGGTGAAATAAATGAATTATATTGTCAGGAAGATATGTGATATGTAGACTCCACAGTTGACGATCAGATTAGTTCTTCCATAGAACTTTATACATGGATATGAAAGGTGAAGATAACGAACAGTGATCAATCTCGTAACTCCTACAAGCAATACAAAATAGATGATTGGGCAAACACGGACCCCTGGACACACCAGAGGTGGGATCAGATAAACACGGACCCCTGGACACACCAGAGGTGGGATCAGGTGCCTAGGAGGAGTAAGTATTCCCTGTCGTATATAATTAACTATGAAATAAAAATTATCGTTACCACAAGGACGCATTTGTAAAACGGAATGTTTCTAACCGCGGAACCAAAACCATCTGTGGTATGTTTTCATTGCATTTGTAGGCGAGAAACTACGTTTTGGCCTTGACCTTTACCTTCACTACATCTAAACCAGGTCTCTATCTTAGCTATAGTTCTGTTAGTCACATGTGGCTTAGGTTAATGTTGTGGACCATTAGACTTATAGCAAGATGTCATATTCTCTAAACTAAAATCACAATGTTGCAATATATATTCGTAAATTGTATTAAGAAATGATCTTGATATTTAGAACTAAACATTATTTAGTCCTTGTAATTATGATTTACTTGTATCTACTTACGTGCAGAGGTTGGAAGTTCTCTTCAGGTACTCCAAACATGGAGTTGCCAATAACACAAGCATATTTGGTTTTTGACAGGTGGTGTTGACTAAATCAGGATCCGTAAGTTGTTTTGTTGCTATTTATATAACATTATCAACATATAAATATCAAATACTGAGAGAAATATTGTTATATCACACCAAGAGAAATTTCAAATATCTCGCCATAGAAATTGTTAAGAATTTCCAGACTACACTATGGTGATACTGTTAGTACAAAAACTCACTAGTACACGTGGCAAGTTCGTCTTTTCGCAATTTTGTGGTATTCATTGTATTGGCATATGACTGACTCCAGAAACTCAAATATAAGCGGGAAGAATCACTGACGTCATCAGCTGAACAAATTATATTCTTCCGCAGAGATTCAGAAACAAGACAGTCATGGACAGCTTCCAACGCACTGTGTAAATAAAATGTCGTATAAACCGCATATTATTACATACATGTACCTACATTTAAAACAACCTATATAAAATCATTAGTTGTTGAAAGTTTAAAGATGTTGATATGGTTTCAGAGGATACACGAGATATTTGAACACTTACAGACACCGTGACTGTGGGTTTTGCATTGCATAACCTAAATAGGACACGAGGCATCGAGATGCGATAGATGGGTCACTGTATAGGTAGGTCTGGCACGGCGATTGGGCTGTTAAATAAGAAAATATATTAACAATTATTTTAAATCAATATACTCAAAAAGTTAGTGCGGGAAATCAGGTATAGTCATCGTGCAAGCAGAATAAAATGATTACTAAATCTATTATTCCTACTAGACATTTTAGAAACTATAGCAACATGGAACCCATCCCTTTAACGATCTTCTTTATCAGAGAGTACCCGTAATCAATCAGTATCAATCTCGTCGTGAACATTTTGTACCTATTGAGTATCTTAAATGAATCATTTCATAAAATTTAATCTCACTGATAATACTGTGCGATTGGCTACAGTCACTGTCTATATTAAATGTCTATGTTTCAACGTAGATTGAGGATCGAACGCGGGTACTCCTGTTGCAAGCTAAGAGAACTAACCAATAGGGCTATTGTGATGTAAAACTTATACGGTACCAATGAGAGGTGAAGCGAACGAACAGTGATCAATCTCATGACTCATATAAGCAATACAAAATAGATAGTTGGGCAAACACGGACCACTGGACACACAAGAGGTGGGATCAAGTGCCTAGGAGGAGTAAGCATCCTCTATCGACCGGTCACACCCAACGGGAGCCCTATATCCAGATCAGGTAAACGGAGTTATCCATAGTCAAAATGAGTGTGCCAAGAACGGCCTAACAATCGGTATGAAACACGTCAGACAGTATTTATGAGTTCAGATACTTATGGTAAATGCAAAATACCCAAATGTGTGCCCGTACTTAACGGAAATATAATTGCAATTTACTTTCTAAACCCAAAATATTTTCAATCTAAACATTTTCAGCTTTTTCAAAATATCCTCATTGTCCATAATCTAAACTACAAACAATCGAATGCGCAAGAATTAGCAAACTTATCCTAACTACTATGGTTGATTGGCACTTCTTAATAGTTTTCGTCCATACTTAGGGACCTTGGATCATCATTATAAATGCGAAATTCACAAAATATCAGTGAATTTCAGAAATCCTGTCAAATCTCTGTTTCATGAGTGTGATTGATGAACATAGAATAATTTACCAACTAAACCACACAGTCTCACCTGCACATGCTGTATCGTTTATCAAGGAGTCCAGTTCAGGTAATATGACGCTCCGGTTACTTCCGATTATGGCCTTTGTATCCCCGAAATTACAATTCCCGAACATCTTCAAGTCTTTATTATTTGCGTCAGCACAAATCACTTTATAGTGATACAAACTGCAGAGTAGAATAAAGTTTAAATGATTTGTTTTTGTAAAAAAAAAAGAAAAAAGAAATGTCTCCCTATCTCCCCAAATTGAAAGTGCTCAAAATGATATCCCCTTTTAAGGGGCATAGACACTATTGAGATGAAAATTTTATTTCATTTTCTTTGTTTACAATGCTTAACGAAAGTAGTTCTGATGGTTAAACAAAATTTGAAAACAAAAGTTTTGAGTTATTAATGAGGTAAAGCACTAACAATTTGTTGTTATGTAAACAAAGATCGTGCCATTTTTTTGTTTACATATTGATTGCTTGATAGAAAATAGCATGTTTAAAACAAAATATTATATGCTAAACACTATAAACTATCTAAATGTATTCAGAATTAATTTGTAAATTGCAAAATCTGTTTTAAACGAACTTTTATTAGTATATTCAGCCTATATAAACAAAAATACGGCACGAGCCTTCTTTACATAACAATTAATTGTGAGTTCTGTATCTCCCATATACCTCGGCAACTGACATTTAAATTTTTACTGACCAATACTTTACTTAAGCATTCTAAACATTAAAAATGGGAAAATAGAATTCGAAAATTTTCAGCTCAAATCGTGTCTATGCCCCTTTTAATGTACTGCATGATATGGAGGAGAAAGCATGAACAGGAACATAGAGATTATGAACTGCACTTTATATGACGCAATCCTATTTTTGCATGTCCTTGAGTATCTCCCATTTGGAGAAAACATGGCCATTCATTTGAACAAACTTGAGTCCCCTTCACCCAAGGATGGTGTGTGCCAAGTTTCTTTGAAATTGGCCCAGTGGTTCTTGAGGCGTAGATTTTGAAACAATGTCATAACTTTTTTACTAATTCTTAATTATATCCACTTCAAAAAGGGTGTGGTGCCTCATTTGAACAACTTGAACCCTCTACCCAAGCAAGCTTTATAGAAAGTTTGACTTAAGATAGCTCTGTGGATCTTGAGAACAAGTTAAAAATGTTAAAAGCTTACGGAGGGACAGACAGAGAGAAGGAAGCTTAACAAAAGTGACCAGAAAAGCTCACTTCAGCTTTCAGTTCATACAAGTTAAAATGATACCAGCCATAACAATAACCAAGGAAAGGTAAGTCGAGAAATTCACTACATGTCTATTGATTGGCAGCATTCTCTGTTTTGTTGTGGCTGTTGAAATGTCCCTACCTGCATAATTCCTTACTGGAGTTTCGGTGCTCTGTCAAATTCACTGCACAACTGTACTTAGCATGGTACTTATATAATTCTACTTCACGGCAAAAGTTCCTAACATCATATTTTGGCACATTCGTTACTCCATCTGAAATTTGTTTTTGAATAATCATACAATATTCACTCTTTCGAAATCCATGTTTGACTGCTTGAAACATTTACTTTATTTACTTACCAAAGCAGCTTAAACCATCAAAGTGGTTCTTCGAATCACCAAAGATAGCGCGTATGTTCCTCCCGACCAGATTGGCAATGCCTTCCATGGTGCAGGAAAATTGTTTCACTTGCAGGTTTGCTGTCGTACACAAGATTACGTCCCGGTACATGCTAGAGGTACAAAGACAAATAATGTACAATTTTACTATAACACATGGACGTAATTATCAATAACTTCATCCGTTGGCTAGTTTGCTTTATTATTTACATGTACATGCATCACCTAATCGGGTGACTTATCCCCAACCATCCATATTTTCATTGTAAAATGTGGTTTCCAAAATATCGATGCATGAATACTTTCTTTTGTAGAGACATTTTCAAAGATAAGAAATCAATGATCATACATATTGTATTGCTTATATATAGAGCAGTGTATAACATATATGGATATAAATTTTAGCGTTTGCTGTTCTATTCGGTGAATAATTTATTTTTTAGTGTTACAAATAAGAATACGAATATCACTTAGATGAAAGAAGTTTGAGGTACGTAAATACAAATGTTCAAAGACATTTTTCAATGATGATAATTCATGAATGATATGCACTGAACGGAGAGACTCAAATTTACCTGCAATCATCCTCATAGAGTCCATTCATGAAAGCATTGAATGCACCTACACAATCCCTAGTAATTGTTTCTTTGACGAAAGTCACATTCTTGCAAGTGCTGTACTCTCCTAAAATAGATAATAAACCGATATTTTCACGCCTGTACATGGGATTGGATCCCGATTGCTGGCTGTATATACGAAATGAATAATTGAAAATAACCATTTGCAGTTTGTTACTTTTCAATGTACACCATTTTCCCAAACACATTCTTCTATCGTGACCACGTTCAATTGTGCCTCATTTAATTTTCACAATGAGGAGTGATTTTATCCATTAGCAGTTACATATATTTGATTGGTCTTGACATTTAAGTTCTCCTTATATGAGATATCTAACAAGTACTGAAAGTTCTGACAAAGATTAAAGTTGGAAGGACACCAAGGGATACACACTGAGATAGAGACAGACCAACAAACTACGATCTCTGATGTTAGATTCTTGCAATGAATATTCACTTCTACAAAGCACAATACACTTACTCCAGTCCACACAAGTCCTCACACAGCCATTCGAGCAGCACTTGTGGTGGTCCTTACAATGACTATCACCAATGCATTCTTCAACATTGCAGCTTCCAGCAGCAACAGAATAAACACGAGGACAAAATCCATCCTTTACCACTGTAAAATATTCAACACATCATGAGGATAGTTTCTTATGCATGTTTATGAGATGGTGAAAATCTTATCCCTACTGATGGCAATGGATATTGTTAACATAGTAAAACCAACAAACTGTAGGCACCAAACGCTACAGATTAAAAACAATACCAACGTCGAGCTTCACTGAATAGACCCTCAGCAAAATCAAATTATTTACTCCTCATTCTTATTCCACCGCTGGGTCAGCATTGAATACCCTCTCTTTCGTTTCTTTTTCTGATACATGTGTAAATATTGTAAAGAAATATGATATGCGCTTGCCTGTATATACCCTTACCAGTATCATGTGGAAAGTATCCTGGATCCACCTGCATCTGGTGTATCCGACCACCTTGGCCAAGCATTTCTTTGATCTTCTCTATCAAACCGCCAGAAGTGAGAGGCCAAGTAACTCTGATCCAAAAATCTACGATGATGCTGCCATTTCTGAAGGAAAATAAATCATTAAAAACAGGATTCATGATTTTACATTTTATCTCTAGGTGGGCATAAACATATACTGATGGTGTACTGTATAGCATTATAAGTTCTTGATAATCAAGTTTGATTTATTGTACATACCTGAATCCGAGTATCTTCATTTGACTAACACCGCTAACGTTTCCAAAGTGCGCTGTCACCTACAATATTTGATTATAACTAGGCTATATAATGTCAACATTTTATTCAATTGCTAGTATTGCTGTACACATATTACAGCTGTATTTATATCAGCTTCGAACAATATTGTTTATAACAGCTTTGTACAATATTAAAACGAAGAGAATATTTTGATATGAAGATCTGTAATGTAAAACTTCCTACGTTGCCCATTATCGATCTTTCCATCATCGTAAAATAATCCGAAGTATCATTCAACAGCTCCATTCTCCAATCCATGTTGAGAAACTTCAAACTGAAGGTCACAACACCATCTAAACATGAGGTACAAAAATATTTAATTGTTAACTGTCTATCATCAATGGAGCTTACGAAATATTAAACTACAGAATATCAAATGGGATTAACAGATTAACGGTCTTACTACCGTCATGAAAATATTGACTATTTTTCAGATAATATCATGAGAGGTCTGCTGTATATAAACTATCAGGATAATATGATATGTAATAATTGATTCATTGATTGTATATTGTTTAATCTCCCGCTAGTGCTTTTTCACTCATCTAGAGATGTCACCATTGCCGGTGAAGGGCTGGAAAATGTAGGACATATGATGATGTGAAAAAATGAATAACATCCAAATTCAAATTGATCATCTGCTGATGTAAAAGGCATCTCAGTATTTTAATGTACATTATTATTTCCCCATGTAATTAACCAATAACTGAACTGTAGATAAGGTTTTGCGTGGTGATATTCATTGTAATTTGCCTATACTATCATCTATATAGGAGCCATGCAGTAAACCCAGAAAATATACTAATACTCTTTGGTTTAAGGTACTTACCAACTGTTGGAGGAAGAGTGGTGACCCATGGGCGAGCTGTGTCATAAAAAGAAATTTGTATAGAAGTATTGATATTATAGAAATCCTAAACCGACATACTAGTTCCTCCATGCGGATTGCTAAATTTTCAATCGCACTAAAATCTAATTTCTAATGCTAATTGTGAAATACCCAATACTAATAGCCAAATTAGATATACTGATTGGCATTTCCTATTTGTTCAAGACCATTTGGTTATTCTTACCTAATGCATATATCTTGTTAATTGCTGATTGTTCAAAGCTTACAGTTCATTTGCGATTGCTTTCAAAATGACGTTCATAATTGACAATACTAAGAATGTTTCAACACCGTTCATTTACAAATTTAAAACCATCCGTTTTAAGTTGAAGGTATGTTAATTTGCGTATATTACCGACTGCAGAGGCTCAGTGTTGCGCTTTGTAACCGGAAAGTCATGGGTTCAAACCCCTCTCGTGCCTAGATGGCGACTGACCTACTTGTTAGACATAGAAGCTCAGCAGATAGAAATTATTTTCGCGGGGCCTTCGTATAATACCTTAAACATTGTGGTTCCTTAAGATTTTCCGTTGTTTTTAACCATTTCCTTACAGAAATATTTCATATTTTGATTGTCATATATTTTAGTAACAATTAATATAGAATTGAAACGCTTTACAAAATTCCTCACATACTTCCATAGAACTTATATACTTCAGGTAGTTGTTAAATGAAATAATGTTGAACAAACCCTGTATATACATTTTCTGACTTTTAGTTACCCACTATCTCTAGATAAATTAACATTAATTCATTACGTAAAAACAATTAATATAATTATTTAGTAATTCTTATGTACCATATAGCAGTTACCATTTACCGAAATCACCATTTTGGGCCAGTACAAAAATCAGCATTTGACAACCAGCATTTAGCAGATAGCAACGAGAAAATGTCATTTACGACCCACCATTTCTATATAAGCATAGCTAAAACCCTTTGAATAATGTAAATATCAAATCATATCTTTGAGTTCTTGAGCCATGATAAACTTACATGACAATAAACGAATAGTCTAGAATTACACTACATCTTGAGCGCGTGAAACTGATTAGCATATGATTGATACTGTATGAGAGAGAGAGAGAGAGAGAGAGAGAGAGAGAGAGAGAGAGAGAGATTGTATCTTGCTTATCGTCTCAGTCGAGAATTTTTCACTCATATGGAGACGTCACCAAGACCGGTGAAGGGCTTCAAATTTAGGCCTATGCTTAGTGCTTACGGCCATTGAGCAGTGAAGGTTCTTTAGCGTGCCACACCTACTGTGACACGGGTTATCCGGTTTTAAGGTCATCTCCGAGGACCCGTGACATTCAATCCTACTGCCGAGTGTTTGACGATGGAACTATCACTACCTGTTTTAACGACTTAGATTTGTCACGGCCGGGATTCGAACCCTGGTTTTCTCCATGCGGGGCGAACGCTCTAACCACTTGGACACCGCGGCGGTGAGAGAGAGAGAGAGAGAGAGAGAGAGAGAGAGAGAGAGAGTTGCAAAATTGATTATCGTAATTGATCACTACTCGTGACAATAATCACAATGTTTAAATTAAGTAAATAAAATTGATTCAAAAGCTCTATTTTCTTAAGAAGAAAGTTTTAATAGCTGTTGTGTAAACAACAAGTAATCCTCTTCCATAAGTTATAAAATTGCATACTTACTGGTGGTCAAATCTTTATAGCCTGAAAGAAAATGATATTCAAATAAGAACTCATCATTGCTTACAACAATACAACGAGTTATAGGTTTTCATAGATCAATTAACACATACAGTCAGCAGGGTCAAAACGAAGATTCAATGTTAGATCAATTAACACATACAGTCAGCAGGGTCAAAACGAAGATTCAATGTTAGATCAATTAACACATACAGTCAGCAGGGTCAAAACGAAGATTCAATGTTAGATCAATTAACACATACAGTCAGCAGGGTCAAAACGAAGATTCATTGTTGTTTTCATTGTAAGTCCGAATCTCGTCATGGCAATTTGATCCCATACCTCATATACATTACTGCAACAATGTTGATATCATATGACATCATCAAGACGTTATTTACCTGGTTGTTGGCAGGTATGACCACACCCATTAAAGCAGCATTTTGCAGACCCTGTACAGTTACTGTCCATTTGACATTCCTCGGGACAGGTCCCTGCTGTGGTATTTCTTACGAGTGGACATTCACCATCCTTTGGTTCTAGGAAATTGTAATTGTATTTCGTCAGTCTTGTCATTGATTTAAAACGTAATTGACTGACTCATCCATGACTTTTGAACGATTTAGTAAATGTTGACCCAATACAAGCATAAGGATTTAGCACGAGCTACAAGGTTGTTCACTACATCAAAACGTTTTATGTTTTATGACAATACGTCTCTAGATAGCGAATCAAATATTTTTTTGTGAAAATACTTGTATCGATCGATTTCTTTTTATATCTACGTAGCTCAGTGGATATGGTATCGAGTTACTCAAATCCATCGATGTACTTTGATAATATTTATTGAAACAGGTTTTTGAAAACGATGTCTTGATCTCCGAAAGTGCAGATGTTTTGCCTTTTGAACATGTGTACTTATTATATAAGATTGTACCTTTCATGATTTAAATCATTTTGTGTTGATTTGATAAAATCTTTTAAGGTGTACTGAGCCACCTTAATGCATACCTCCTCTGTACAGAAAGTAGTTATCAACTTGAAGTAGGTGTACTGCCCCGTTCTGCACTGCCATGTGAACCGCATGCATAGCATCACTTCCAGATAACTTAGAGCCATCATATGTAAATGTCATATCAGCATATATGCTTCCTTTCCTGTAAAAGAAACCAATAATATTGCTATGTTACCTATACACCAGAGCGACACATGGATCCATCTTTGGAGATGCATACATATTCTCACCTTAAAGAGGTTACCGTCAGATGTAAAAATCCTGGAACGTCACCAAAAGCTTTCGTGAACTATAAAAAATTGAAGAAAAATGTATATTTCCAAAACAATTTTTATCCCACAAAAGTTGGTTTGATTGTTTCAATGATACTTACATTACTAACGATCGTAATATTCAAAGATTGAAAGTAGGTTGATTTCGGATTCAGTAACGAATCATCCCACGTGAATCCCGACGTCTTTATTGTGAAGGCTACTCTTTTTACTACAAAAAGATATTTATCTCGGTAAATATGATTTAGTTGCTAAGAAATAAATCATATTTCAACAATCTTCATTCCATTTTGCTTCAAATCTCCATTCTTTGCATTGTAATTTTTTGATGCTGTAAAATTACTCATAAGCGTTCGGCTATTAAACAAATGTGAAAATCTTGGATACCATACTTTTTTTACAGTTGACATTGATTTTATTAAGTAAGTCCAGAATTCTATTTTTGGGTAAAATATCCGAAGATATCCCCTAAGTATTCCTCACCTGGGGTGCTAAGGGCCCCCTGGATTAGAAAGGTTTTTAGTTCATATAATTCATATACATACAATTTCAGAAAAAAAAGATACTAATAATATTGTACAATATAATATTATATATGTAGTCAGGGGTCACATAATTCAGAGTCCGAGTTTGTGTCCCGACCTGTTTATCTTGAAGGACTCTCCTCTTCAAGTATATCAACATATTACAATGCATACGGACAAAAATTATATGTTTATTATACATTATATCTTTTCAGCAATATCCTTTAGTATTTTATAGAAATAATTTGCTTTGATTTTTTCACATGCATAGAATTCATAAAATAACTGTTTCTTAATATACACCATGAGACCGTGAATACTTTCTTCACAATTTTCAAATCTACATTTCATTTTAAATTTTTGTATTTTCATAGCAATAAAAGATATTACATTGTTGTAGCTCTTTGTTGTATTGTTTTCTTGTAGATAAAAACCTAGAACAATTAATTTCCATGTAATCTTGAAATTGAAATATTTTTCCTGCAGTATTCCAAATATATTGTACATTTTTTTCACTCAAAGAGTAAATGTCTTGAACTTTCTACAACATTACATAATTGGCAAAAACTGGATTGTTCCTTTTGCCATTTGCTTCGTGACAACTTACAGTGTGTCAAGTTATGTAATAATTTGTAATTGGATACTATACTTATCTTAATTATAATTGATACATTGCTTTACATATACTAAAGACTGAAAAAAACAAACTTTGATGCGTTAATTCGTTATGGAAGTAACTTTTATACTTTCTGCTGACTGAGCACTAGATACTAATATTTCCTTTTTCCAATTTAGTTGAAGAAGCAAATGTATATGTGAAAAAGTCTAGTCTTTAATTTATCGTGAGGAATGGTCGTGTAAAGTGTTGAAACGTCATACGTTTTGATGATGTCGATTTGAAAAAAGTTGTGCGATTTCAAATTTACTAAAAGTTCTTTAGAATTTTATAGAATCCACATTTGATTTACCTCACTTTGGGCATATGTTGTGGCACAGAATGTCTGAGGTTTCTCCTTCACGGTTGTTAATATTTTCTTAAGGAGCAAAGACAGGGGCTTGGTAGAACATTTACTCGATCCAGCAATGTATCTTTCTTTGTAATTTTTTTTTATGAAGTTCAGGAATACAGTTTAGGTGCGGTAACTCATTCATATATCATACTTACTGGGTATGAAAATATGTCTAAAACTGAAATATGATTTCGATTTCTTTTGAAAGGGGCAATTGGCGTATAAGTACGATTGCCAAATGTAAAATTAGTGCCAAGGTCCTTTAAGATATAATTGTAATAATGATCCTTACATACGAAGACAATGATTTTAAAAGCTTTGTCAGCTGGAACCATGACAAATTCCTCATCTAACCTATCTAAATCTCTGATCACTTCTGGTTTACTAAACACAGAAGGATATATGGTGCATACTTTTGTTTTGATGTGTCAATACGGGATTTTAATAGTCCTCTTATACTTTTAATCCATGCAGTCAAGGTATCAAGTCTATTCATATTTAGCCCATCGTCTGGCATAATCTTTGACAGAATTCATTATTCATAACAGGGATGAAGTTCTGTCGCTGAACGAAAGACCGAGTTTGTGTGAAAATTAGGACCTTTTAGA
This sequence comes from Ostrea edulis, assembly GCF_947568905.1. NCBI lineage: Eukaryota > Metazoa > Mollusca > Bivalvia > Ostreida > Ostreidae > Ostrea > Ostrea edulis. The sequence continues at coordinate 4,241,682 of NC_079172.1, read as the reverse complement.
TTAAGGGATTTCAGGTCCTCATTTTCAACTATACAACCATCACCAATTATTTACATGCCCAGCTGGACTATAGTTGAAAGAAGATGAAGAACAAGAACACGTAGGTAGGTTAAGTATAAGATGGTCTATATCTAAGCACTGCAAAGATTGTAATAGAATGTTGCTTATGTTGACTGCGTATATTCCTTTGTTACTTGTAGCAAATTTGAGCTTAAGGAACTAGCGGCATGATTCAAAAGGAATACCATTCATCACCTGCGGGGGTTTAGAGAGCCTGTGATGGACATCATCCATAATCATAGAATTCACACTATATTCTGTTGTTGAAAAATCCAATTATGGACTAGTTTTGGCGTCTTTAAATAACGTATTCAAAACTCTCAATGGAATAGGGTAAAGGTTTGTGCAAATATTATGTGGACCTAACTATCTGTTGACGCAAGGTAAAAGTAAGAAGATTTTTTGGGTTTTTTTATGTTTCCTTTGTGTTTGGATACATACGTGAAATGGATGACTCTGTGGTGTCTTTATTTCGAGCTCACAGGGATATATCAAATCGACATATGAATGAAAGTTATCATTGTTAATAGATAAAACGTCGTCGATATAATCTAAATGTCGAATTGAAGGTCACACCATGAAATTTCGCGAATCATTACATCATATGTATTTTGTATGAAAATATCTATGCAAAGAATATTTTTGCAAATCGTTAAAACCTAAATTTACCTCCTGCGTGAGTAGCCAGATTTATATTTCAATTTCTTATAAAATCTAAAATATTTTCATTTTCAGAGAAAATATTCTTTTTATTTATCTATTTATCAATTTTGGAATTAAAATTTCCAAAATATTTTAATTATTATTTTTTTTTTTTGCGATTGAATATTCAGAACAAATCAACCAATTAATCCACAAGATACTTGAGCATATGCCACTTATCTTATAAACAAACTAATGGCGTAATAAACCAAATACAGGTGTAGAAGAACTTGATTGCCTGGATAAAAATTAATAAACCGTTACTAATGGCTAGATTTACATCCAAGTTTTTATCTTACCAGGAGAAGGAGGAACGGTCGTCATATACGGTGAAACTGAAAACAACAAAACCGATATATATATATATATATATATATATATATATATATATGAAAGGCAACGTCATGTATCAAAATTTTCTATAAACTATCTTAATGAACATTTTTGGGTGTAGTATATGTGTACTATCTATTAAAAAAAAAATTAAAAAAATATATGTTTATGTATATGCAAGAATTTACATTACACCAATTAGAGTGCACTTACAGGTATGATTTAAACGGTTATTACAGTAGCTCTCGCTATTTTTCAGATGTTTTTGGCGCAATTTTGATACATGACGTTGCCTTTCAGATGTATGTACATTGTGACGTCATAATACGTTGTTCAACGTTAGTTGCTATGCATTTTAATGAACACGACTGATGAAGGCTGGTGAAACGGCTGAAATATATATATATATATATATATATATATATCAATGAGTGATTGTAATTTTTGTCAAAAAAGTTCAAAATTGATAACGTTAATACAAGGCATAAGTATGCAGATGTTATTTTCGTTCCACTTACTGGTTGATGCATTCCGTCCTAATTCCAAACCTGAAATACAAACAAAAAATATCATATATTCAAGCATATATAAAAACAAAGTTTTCATGACGTCAATAACCTTAACGAATATACCTTCAAATGAGCAGTTATAGATTTTAAATCTATGTACATAAAACTTTTCATTAGTATTATGAAAAAACATAAAAGTAAAATCTGAAATTTTAATGCTGTTTTCTTTCACAAAATACTATGAATACGATCATTGCAAATTAAAAGAATTCAGAAAAATCCTGATTTGAATTCATTCAGGTTTATTTTTATGATGAGTAACCCATAAATTAACTCTGTCAAACTGTAGGCCTAATTAAGTATTACATACACTGCGTTGGGTCAAAGGCCAGTGATAGGGTTTGTTTGAGACCAGGTCCAAAGTATCGAATAACCCCATCCGCCTGACTCTCAGAGCACCTGGTCCCTTTGTCTGTGGATACTTTCTGATTAACACACTCTATCAATTCCGTTGTAATTCTAAACCATAAATTTTTTATAGTATCAGTACTGCATAATTGTTTACTATAACTAAGCAGCAATTTGTTCAGTTCTATTCTGTAACAAGATTTTAAATACTGGCAATGAGAATGGTGCCACTATTTACATTTTCCGTAATACCAAGTATCGCATATGTATTGATATTTTTATTAACCCCTATGGTTTAATGCGAAATGGTTTTATCCGCGATGGGTATTGTCTCCGTATACATACAGGCAGAATTCTGGTAGATCCTTGGCATCAGTGAATCTTTTCATCATAGGAATAGCACATACTGATCCAACAGTTTCCATATATGTGTTGTTATCACAAGGATGAACTAAAACATTTTAAAAGTTAATCAATAGATATACAATGTACATAGAAGTGAATTATACAAGTTGTCAACAGAGTACATCCCGTGGGGATCTGGGTTAGAGTCAGTACCCCTTGCTTGTCGTAAGAGGCGACTAAATGGGGCTGCCCTTCGGATGAGAAAAAATGACGAAAAACCGAGGTCCCGTGTCACAGCAGGTGTAGCACGATAAAGATCCCTCCCTGCTGAAAGGCGGTAAGCGCCGAGCATAGGCCTAAAGTTTGCAGCCCTTCGCCGGCAGTGGTGATGTCTCCATATGAGTGCAAGATTCTCGAGAGGGACGTTAAACAATATTCAATCAATCAATCAACGGAGTGGACAAAGTTTCATTTCATTTAAAGTAATCAAATAACATTGTATTAGAGTTATTGTGATACACTTATGTTGTTCACAATTATTTCAAAATCCAAATGTATGTTTGGATGTGTTTTCAATTTGATGTACCTGTGGTTGAACAAAAAGTAAAAAAGTATATCAATAGATTGTGACATATAAATGAGTTAATTATCAAGCATTTGTTTATCATAGTCAACTATGCAGAAAAAGAGCTTCCATTGTCTTACATCGCTAGTAATATCTGACAAACCTGGAGGAACAGTTGTCAGGGGACGAGTTGGTGCTACTGTTGGAGGCCTTGTAGGAGCTACAAAATAAAAGTTTGGTTATTCTAATGGTTTACATTTCATAATTTCTAAAGTTTTACACAAGCACCGTTTACTCCATCATTCATAGAACAAATAAACAAAATCTTACGGGGAAGCTGGATCACTTTGATAGATTCCTTGATAATTGATGAAAATATACTGCGTTTAGATCCGCCTTCGTCAGGTTCCTCTTGCCTTTTTTGGACCTGTTCTCTGAACACCTGTACCACCACGGACGCATTCATAGAGATCTTGGTGGTGGTGTTGCCATTGTTGTCAGCAATAGTGACAGTTGCTTCGATGAAGAAAGAAATATAGTCCACTTCAATGCTTCCTGGCCTAAAAAACAAATTAAGAAATATTTACAAATACATGTAATCCGAACATCAATTCTTGTTTAAAGAAGACGCGATCATTTTCATACAACACAGGCTTGACAATTTGTTCATGAAAATGACTGTCTATTTTCTTTATCTTTGCATGCAAATTCAAGCAGAGTTTAGAAATGCAAAATAAGTACAAATCACAACTTACTTAAACCCAGTTACTTTACTATAGTTATAATTGTCTCCCAGACTGCTGTTTTTAAACGTGGCATCAAGCTGCAAAATTAGAAAGTTTATCAATGAAAGAGATGACAATCAACTAATCTAAGAAATAATTGGTGACATGTATACCACAGGACATCGTGACCGTACCTCTGCTTCTATATCGGTGGCTAGATTTTGGTATTCCGGAGAGGACGTGTCATTCAGATTATCGTCCCAGGTTTGGTTTAGTTTCACCTCACCAACAAACACAGGGGGAGCTAAAAGATACCACAGTCAATCAATCCATAGGCGATACCGGATTTTCATTATACTTTCATTTAAAACCTTTAGTGTAATTGTGTATAGTATCTTGGCCATGATTTATGACGCCACGAGGATCTACGTCCTTAGAAGCCAAATATTGATAAAAGTTTTCTGAATACACATCTTTAAATGCTTCGGATTGTTTTCACTTTTTCAATTCCATATCAGCTAAAGGCTACTATTATGTTATATGATTGTAATGTCAGTTTCGCCATTTTCACCTTGCATGAAAAACATTGAAAACGGAGACAGAAATAGAGCCGAGTAGAGTGTGTATAAGAGAGAGGCCTGGAGACAGAAATAAAGCCGAGTAGAGTGTGTATAAGAGAGGCCTGGAGACAGAAATAAAGCCGAGTAGAGTGTGTATAAGAGAGAGACCTGGAGACAGAAATAGAGCCGAGTAGAGTGTGTATAAGAGAGAGGCCTGGAGACAGAAATAAGGTCGAGTAGAGTGTGTATAAGAGAGAGGCCTGGAGACAGAAATAGAGCCGAGTAGAGTGTGTATAAGAGAGAGGCCTGGAGACAGAAATAAAGCCGAGTAGAGTGTGTATAAGAGAGAGGCCTAGAGACAGAAATAGAGCCGAGTAGAGTGTGTATAATAGAGGCCTGGAGACAGAAATAGAGCCGAGTAGAGTGTGTATAAGAGAGAGACCTGGAGACAGAAATAGAGCCGAGTAGAGTGTGTATAAGAGAGGCCTGGAGACAGAAATAGAGCCGAGTAGAGTGTGTATAAGAGAGAGACCTGGAGCCTCCGTTGTTGTCTGTAGCTGTGTGGTTGTTGTATACACCGTCGTTGTTGTTGTTGTTGTCGGTATAGTTGTCATTAGAGTGGAGGCTATTTTGGACGGCTCTGTGCCTGTTGCTGACTGCCCGGTAGTGGAGTCTGTTAACGGTATCACAGTAGTATTAGTTACGAAAATCAGAACTTAATCATATTTACAAGGACCAAATCAATGAATGTAAGAATTGACTGCAAGCTAAACATTCCCATCCTCAAATCAATCAGGCATTTTATGGTGATTTACTTAATTTATTTGTCAATCACTTACAAATCTCTATCAACGTTCATTCGCAATCCACTACAACTATGCAGAACATTTGTAGAAGTATAAACTTTACTAGCAAGTTGAATCTTATTCCACAGCTCTGAAAGTCAATTTTAAATACATGTACATGTTAATACCTGATGTTGCAGTGTTCTGTGTTGTTGTACTTGATGCTGGGGCTTTCTCTGTTGCTGTTGTTTCAGATACTATAGTAGTTGTTGGGGCTTTCTCTGTTGCTGCTGTTGATGTCTGTGGAGCTGTTGTAGTTGTATCAGCTTGTGTTGTTTGTACTGCTGTAGTGGTTGTTGATACTTGTGTTGTTTCCTGATCGGTCGTCTTTAATGTTGTAGTTGTTTGCACTGTCGATGTTGTCGTTGTTGTTGGAACTGTTGTTGTTGTTACTGCTATTGTTGTTGTGGGCATATCTATATCATAAAGAGGTTTCATATCAGAGGTTTTTTACTGAAATCAGCTGGATGAGTTGAGGACACATTCTATTGTAATGATGCCAGAAATACACATTGATTGGATAAAGTCATCCATAACTTTATTATCCTAAATATTGGTAACACATTATTGTTTACCTGTGCCTTCTGCAACCGACAAAGAGTTTTCCTCTACCTTGGCCAGGTTACTGTTAGGAGCTGTCGTCTTTTTGTTTCTGACCTCATTCACAATGACATCAGTAAAGATGGCAATACTGATCTGTGTGGGTTGTCTGTTTCCATTGCTGTCCGTCAAAAGGACAGTCGAGTGGTTGAAGTAGGATCGGAACTGGACCACAATACTACCGCTCCTGGAATCATTAACAGAATTTCTGTTTGAATATTGAGGAGTTCTACAATGACTACGTAAGCAGTGACACTATGCTTAATAATAATGATGTGTGGATTTTATATAGCGCATTATATAATTTGTAATTACTCTAAGCGCTTTAACAATGTAAAACATGATAAGATTAATCAGAGCATAAAATATAACATCCAAATAAAATAAAACAATTTAAACATTACGAGTTCATGCGACAAACCAGCCTTTAGTTTAAAAAAGAATATATTACAAAATATGGTTATAAGATTTCCTAAAAAGATATATTTTGAGATTTGTCTTAAAACTTTTGACAGTGCCACACGAACGGATGTCTATCGGTAGACTGTTCCATAGTGTGGCAGCTGTTACATCAAACCTACTTAACACAAGATACGGAAAAGTCAATTGATGTTGAACTGCTAATGTGGATGAGGGACTTTGTAAAGCTTATACCAATGTTTAAATTTATAATTTCACATGACATTATGGAGTGCAGTCAATTTAATCACAATACAAACTGGAGACTCACGCAAATTTGGCCACTCTGCTATTGCTATAGGTAGATCCCAATTCACTGCTTCTAAATGAGCTATCCAGCTAAAACATAAGCGAATTAATTTCATTTCCAAAAGACGTATTATAATAAATGACAATGTCTGATTCACTTGACATTTTCAAAGAGAGAGAGAGAACGAGAGAGAGAGAGAGAGAGAGAGAGAGAGAGAGAGAGAGAGAGAGATTACCTCTTGTTCTATTGCGCTAGCCAAAGCTTGATATTCTGAGGAATTCGGGTCAGCTAGCTCGGGTGAAAAGGTTTTTGCCAATTTTAAAGTACCAGAAAACACTACTGGAACTAGAAAAAAGGGATGTCTTAGTAATGATATATTGATGAGATCATAAAGGCACTAAATTGTGACAGATCTGACCAATTTCCAGGTTTCCGAAGAAAATGGCATATCATTTTAAATCACATATACAGTATAGTTAGGAAAACTTTGGAATATACGTTTGCCTATATACTATTTTTATACACTGTGCCAAAGTTGCAGCTAATAAACGTCTACAAAATATGTAAGTTTGATAGGTAAGTAAGTGTGTTCTCTATATTTCATTGAATACAGGCTCCAAATTTGTTAAAGTTTAGTTAAAATAGTGCAGAAATTGGGAAATTTAATTAATTTCATGACCTTACATGGAACTTGGAATATGTCTTATGTTAAAACTGATAGCACTAATCACGTTGGGATAGACATGATCTGCTTACTAAATAATGATATACATGTTCGTCTATGCTGAGTTCTCAACTCCGACCTTCTAATTTGAATATACCAAGACGGAGTGATTACAACGTCTTACCTGTGGGCGTGGTCGAGGTGGGTAGAGGGGTCGTTGTTTTCATTACTGGATTTTGGTCTACATAAATTAAAAACATAATTCAATAGTGTTTAGTTGAGGAATAAAGTTAATAGCTAACCATAATATGGGGTTATAAAATGGTTGGGTAGGTAGCGCATGTTAGCGGTACCGCAGACCATTTATTCCTTTAAAGTGGTTTACTATTTTTAGTTCATTCATCAAATTCAATTTTATCAGACCTTCATATTCAAATTAGGTTTTATACTTTCAATTTTCAAAGTGCAGCGTTAAGCGATTTTAAAACATCACATTACGTTTACATGCAAATAATCTTATTGATTGTGGGCTACAACAACAACAAAATCATCTTATTGATTGTGCGATACAGCAACAACAAAATCATCTTATTGATTGTGCGCTACAACAACAAAATCATCTTATTGATTGTGCGCTACAACAACATCTTATCATAAACAAACAAATCAGGTAAAAGAAAATATAAAAACAAAACAGAAACAATCGTTAACAATTCAAAAGGATTGTGAAGATCCATCTTTACTACATTGTCTTCTCAACGATCTAAGGTTGACAAAAATGTTCTGAACCACTTACAACACCTTTATACTGCTGAATTAGAGAAATTGTTGCACACCTATCTTCAGTAATTAGTGCTTTACCTGAGAAATAGACGGCCACGCCTATAACTGCCCCTATAACTGCCATACACATGATGACAACAGTGATGGTAAGACATCTCTTACAGCCTGGTCGTCTGTGGAGGGATCTGTAACTCCCGCTATCACTTCCTAGTGTATACAGAAACAAGCAATCTATTTAGGGCATCTGTTTATCAATGATTCTAAATATTCATCAAAATTGTTCTATAAGCTGTAGGCTAAAATTTTCTTATTTCATATTTTAGGTGGATTATACAATTTTAAACTACGGCTGTTCAGACAGCAGATCTAACACCAGGTAACCCCTTGAAGCCTAGAAACGTTCCTATACCAGTATCCAGTTCGCTTGATTTTAGACCTTTTGATCACAAAACCATTTACCATTGGACTACTATATATATAGTAAGTGAAATTAATTCAGCTTCAGCAATGTAATTGAAGAACAACTTTGAAAACTTTTAAACCGGACGACAGACGGACGGATTTGACCTATATTGTAAACTTATGGTCATAGGCGACATTTCCACCATTCTTTTTTCATCTTCTCAACAAATGGAGTTTTTGCATGATTTTCGATTTAATCCTTTGTATATCTGCCTGATTAGCGCAGTGATTATGTCACCTAATATTAGTTATGCAAGAGTCCCGGGTTCGATCTCCGATTGATCCAAAGATTTTCCTTTCTTTGCTACGATAACTTAGTAATGCCCATATATACAATCTTTTGTAACACATAATAGTCAATTTTACATTTTTACTTGCAACAACCAGGGATTGTTAAGATAATATTACTCTGAACCAGATCCGGTATAATATATCCGAAGATGGCTTTGGTGGAAACAAGATCGGATGTAGGTTAATTGTACCTGAAGTGTCACGAAAATTCACACATCATTGAGAAACGTCACGCATTACCTTAATTATTTCTGCATCAACAAAAAAACGATATAGTATAGTATAGATTTTAAAATTTATAAATGACTAATTTATTGACCTGGATGGGAATTACAACCCTCTTTGTTTGAACTTTTCATTTTTAAATGATCATTTTTGGGGTCTGCACCCATCCTAAAAGGTGCCATTTCGGGTCTTACCCCTTCCTTTGACCATTTTCGGGATCTTCCCATGGATACATGCACACATATGTACATTTGTAAGTCAAATAGATTCAGCGTCAACAAGTGCATATATGTTAGCATTTAAAACTCCTTTATTGAACAGACAGATGGACAAGATGATCCCATATACCCCCCCCCTCTCTAAAAGCACTTGGTTTGCGGTGGGTATAAATTCTATTTACTAAACGAACATCAAAATAAAGACATATGCCCTATACACTTCGATTTTCTTCTCAGATTAGTTTTTACAGTCTATATGATAAAATGCACATCCAAATGGGCTCACATTCGGTAAGAGAGATATTTGCAGGAACTTACCTTTGAGTCGGTAGGAAGATTGTGAACTGCCGAAATGTGATAGCTTGTTTCGGAGACTGTGAGCCGGGATAAAGGAAGCGTCGTACACAGCATAGTTGTCGTAGGCCAGAGTGGGGCGGTTGGCGGACTGCTCTGAGTAGAACGAGTCCTCATAGTCCCCCCGCTTCCTGTAGGACATGGCTGAATTCAGTCCTATTCAACTGCTAGCCTATAGGCTCTAGAGAGAACATAAAATTAAGAAATAATCAAATTCAGAGGTACTTTAAATGCGTGTTTAGTATGTAGAGAAGTGTACTAAAGTTTAATGATTGTATGATTATAAATCTTATTCAGCAGAGAGAGAGGGGGAGCGAGAGGAGCTTAAAAAATGTGTGAAGTGGGGACAATCTTTAACCATTTGACTAGCGTTGTGAGGACAGAAGAGCACAATGAGGAGAAAAATTCTATCCCCTCAGTCATGTCCCGATAAACGTAGGCCAACAGAATGTGAAAGGTTTATATTTAGGCTACATATATTAGATTAGTGAGGATAATTGATCTGTCGAAAAAAAACATTTTTTCACAATTCGAGAGTATTGGATGGACATTTATAGGGGTCCTTAATACTACCCAAGATAGTACTTATGTTTGTTTTTACGTGTGTATTGCGAGGTCCTCCCGTAACATTTTAACATTTCATTTTGTCGGGAGAGAGAGAGAGAGAGAGAGAGAGAGAGAGAGAGAGAGAGATGAAACCCAGGTAAGTATTTGAAAACTATTTGGAGAAAAGGTAAATAGTAAACAAAACAAAACAAATGGGGGAAGCTGCGATTTGTGTCAATGAAATTTATAAAATGATATTACATGTTTGCAATACGCAAGATCGTGAATACCGAGTTAGCGGAACTCTCTTGTAAAGAAGTCCGGAAAAGCGTGTCGATCTTGTGCAGTTTTTGTTTATTCAAAACATGGAATCGGAAGACGATCTAACATCCATGTGTTTTCCGCAATTAAAAGCATTTTTAAATGAAAGGCGTGTAAAAACGTCTGGATACAGGAAAAATGAACTTCTGAATTTAGCTCGCGAAGCTATATATTTTGACACAAGCTCTTCTCGGCTTTGGGAATTTCCTGGCTGACAGCAGTGGGGAAAAATCCACCACATTTCCATTATTTAATCTATCATTTGTGGATATCTCTGTGTATTTTGTTTCTTTCTTGAATCATTACTACAGTCTAATACAATCCAATGATAGTGCACCATTGTTAAAATCGGGTGAATCGATCACGACAAAAGTTGCAGATCGATATCATTATTTACGAACATGCCCAAATTCTCGCATACTCTGAGTCTCGCGAGATTTTGAAAGGGGAAAGTAAAAATTAAAACCAAGACGGAAAAAGTAGTTGCGATCTTGCGTATTGCCAATACTTAGCACTAATATGTTGTACGGTGTGACCGTTGAGACGAGCGAAGCCCATTAACATCTTTCAACACGACTTATAGACATTTTATCCGCCTCTTTATTTAACGCGGGAAATACCATGCGGTGGATGTAAACAGTTACATTGTGACGTCATATTAGCTGCAATTTTCTTCTTCTTTCAAACCAAGCAAACACAAAACGTTTGAAGCTATGAGAAATCTTGCCTGGAATTTAAAAACGTTTATGGTACTTTCTAAACAATCAATTATTTTAATTACGGGATTGTAAATGAAGTATACCGCAGTGACGGCGACATTTTTCCAGAAGCATTATGGGTGATACTCATCTTTTTTCAACTCATAAAGAGCAAATCACGTGACTCATATGTGTAATCATTGGAGCGAGCTCGTTGCGTCGCTTCGCGACGCGAGCTTCGCTCGCTACTACATGCGCACATGTTGAAAATATTGCGTCATTTCTAAAAGTGGGGCCACCACCATCCCAAGATTTCTTTTCACAAAACCATTTAAGACTAGATAAAAATGGTTTTAAATTCTCGTGTTACAGAATTGTCATGTCTTCAGCGTGTAAGTTTTATCGCTCATAAATCTGCACACGCAATGAATTATAAAGAATTGCTGGTATTTATAATTTTTGATTTTGAAATATTTAGAAACAAATCATGCATTTCCATTTAAGCGTGGAAACGAACATATTGTTCGTTTATGGTGTTGTTTTGTCATTAAAGAATGTTTAGGGATTTACCATATTCAAATTAAATTCGTAAATGCTTGCTTCCAGTCGTAAACATAGCTACGTGAATATGGACATGCTTTCAAAGTATTACGTAGTTAAGCATATGTATTTCTCGTCGTAATTTTTTTTTATTTACCAACCATTTTGCATCAGGGCAAGGTGAAAATTATTCACCTATCGTATTAGAACATTACACTGATAAATATAATTTTGAAACTTAAATTTAACTATAAAATGTTTATTGCAATGTTTATTTAAAGGCATATGATATATGTGTGTCTCTGGTTTGTTAAAATAAATGCGTCCGTACATTATATTGTGTCTTACAACTCTGTGCATTTTTCTACACAGTGGATTCATTTAACAGAATTAAATGGATTTACCGCGTCCTAGATACAAAAACCTTAGTCACTGCGTTATTCTTGGTCAGAATGTTATAATCGCTATGGGATCGGTGACATAGATCAGCGCTCCAAACAGGGTCTACAGTGATGCACACAATTCTAAATTTAGATTATATATTTTGAAATACCACGCGGACCTTGTATGCTGTAGTTTTTGAATAATCACATCCATGGATTTAGAAGTCGATGTTTATATTGTTGTTATACAATATGTTACACGTTTTATACAATAAAGAGTATCGACATCGAGCTCCGCGTGCTGGTCTTGACCATCTTGATACTGTCAGCTAGGCCAAAGACATCTGACAATATCTTAGCATTGATCACCCCTCATATTAACCCGTCATATGTACCCGATACCCCGAACTTACGTCGAGGCAGAAATTGAAGCAAAGCTCGAACTGTTTCTCTATAACGGTATACACGTGTATTGTATTGTTTATTGACCAAGAACCATACAGTTCATAGGTATATGTACATGTATCATGCAATAATGAACAGCTTCACGCCGAGTCTGGCAACAGGATATTTCGATACACGCTCAAAACTCCTCTTACCCCTTTTAAAGTTAGAAGTTTTGTTACTTTAAAAACATGGAGCGTACTGTTTAGAATATCCAATATTACATCTTTTTCATCAATAAAAACAAAAAGGCTTCCAAAGTAAAATAGTTGTTATAATTCTTTGTTAATGGACAGACTAGAAAAAGATATTTTTGTATTTCAAAAGAAAGCACAAAAGGGAAAATGTAGATGAGATATGTGATATCTACCGTATCGCTGGATGTTTAAATCGCTACATACTTCTGCTTATTTTTAGGTTTACATCGTGACGATGGTTTAGATTGTGACGATGGTTCAGTTACTGTATGGCTTTTGCAGAACTTACTTTAATTTGATTTCAGCTTTATTGAAGCTTTACTAATAATGAAATATAAGGCTATCATCTAATTTAGATTTTATCTAGAATCGTGTCTTTTGATTAATTCCTGTTGTAACACTCTTTTAAGTACCGTCCTCCATTTTAACCCAATTGTTACTTTACATGTCGATTGCACAATATGTGACACTAATGACATTGGTCTTTATGTAGAAACTGTAATCGAAACCTGTCCTGGTTCAACCCAAAGGACGAACTTCAATGAAACGAGGACATTTTTTTTTTACTTTGAAAAAGAACCTGCTTGCCGACACCATGAACAGTTTGTTTTAACAAAGCACAATTAAATCACTAAATTGGTGCAGATATGGTGAGATTTATATCGCTCTTCACTTTATACATATAAACAAGCTTCTGTTTATTTTGGGACTTACAATCGTGAAAAAATTTCAATCAGCCATTCAGAACTTTAGCACATGTTTTGTTACACTACAACATATTTCCTTTTTATATTCTCTCCCCGCAGGGAAGGGAGGTGCTTGAATCCTATGGGAACTTTGCAATTCATAACTTTCCTAAAACTATTACATACAACACGAAATATCACTTTGCAAAAGTTTAAGTAATTGGTGACAAAACCCAACAAATTTCGAAATACTTCTCTCAAGTGATTTTGACAACAAAAGCACAAAACATTAAAACATTTGATCTCTTGTAATGATATAATAATAAGATTTTATACATTTAAATCATTATGAAAAAAAAAAATTATTACATTTTCAATATGTTGCACCATAAGCACAAAATGCTCTTTTTAATGTGATTTTGGATATCATAAAAGACATGTTACGTTTATTTAGCAATGAATGAGTTTACTTCATTAACATCTGCATCTTTTATTCATTTTACATAAGATCACATTATTCAACATATTTAACAGTTGCATGGTTTTGTTACTTATAAGGAATTACATTCTCTAACAGTGGTATATTTTTGTTATTTCAATTGAAATTACATTATATCCGACAATATCTTTGCTATTTCAAATGAGATTACATAATTAAACGGTTGTCTATATCTTCTAGTTAACATCATTAAAAGATTGTATCTTTTTGTTCTTGTCATATAAACTATTTACAAGAATACTGACCTCACAACATCCCAGACACACGTATCTATACTACTAAAGAAATAAATTGTACGATTCCCTGCCTAAACGGGAAGTATCTAGTTAATTCCCCGAGTGACCAAATATATCATAAACCATTCGAAAATGTACCTTTGAAAATCAGTTAGTTTACACATTCATATAATCAAATCGTAACAAATTTTTGACCGCTATCATTTTCTAATTTCTGTTATGAAACCGTTAAAAAAAAACAGTATAGGCGCGGACCAAAGAAACTTTATTTTTCAAAAATTAAATTGTAAATCGCATTGATAAAATATTCAAATTCATCCGATCAGTTGAAAGAAATTCCAAAATAAACAATTATTTTATCATCATCATTATTACAAATAAACAATCGTACCTCTAGGATGAGAGAGAGAGAGAGAGAGAGAGAGAGAGAGAGAGAGAGAGAGAGAGAGAGAGAGAGAGAGAGTTTTCCCGTTTTTAATATTTGTACCGTTTGCATTAAAGTTCATGTTTCACCGAAGAGATGATTGTTTAAAATCTCTCTCTCGAAATCAAAGGGGGTGTGTCCGGGGTTCTTACTCTCAACCCATGTAGATCCGACAAACGGGTATACATATACACTTATATACATGTATCGGAATCAAATTCATTGATTATGTAAAAAAATTCGTTTTCCAAACTGAAAAAGGGTAGGGGCTAACTGAAGTCATTAAATAATGAAAAGTAGGGAATGTGGCTAAGCCGTTGATTAATGAACCTTTTTGTGTAAACCTTTTGGTAGTTGGGGTGGGGGTGGGTAAGGGCTAAGACACCCCATCTGGTTCCCTCACCTATATACCGTACTCAACAGACTACACAATTCAGATATAAAACATGAAACAACGATGGGTGGGTGTTCCAGTCTCAGCTTCAGTGATTCTTGTTCTGGATGTTTTATTTAAAGTTGAAAACTTCACGTATAAATTCCTATAAAAACACCACTTCCAAATCAATCCCCGTGCCTGCACGAGTTTTCATCTAGTCATATTTGGCATATAAAATACGATTCTCGAAATGAAAAGTATTCCATTAAATATAATAGGATAAGACAAAGTATCAATATAGTTATGACATTAATCACTATTCGTTATCTTCACCTTTCACATAAAGTACATAGCCTTCGTCCTCCGTCAACCAATAGCTGATCAGGTCCGTATAGTCACGAGCAGACCTAATCAGAAGTCAATAACTGTATAATGTTGCATGTAATCTACATTGTAACTGTACACAAAGATGGCGGACCAGGTATCGTTTCTACTGCTCTAGTAGCCATTTTCAATGTTTTGAATAACGTAATAATTGTACAACATCACGCAATGGATACACACACACACAAAAAAAAACCAAAAAAAAAAACACCACTCTACATCACATGTCATTCGATTTGTCTGCACAGCAAGTTGAATAGATAATGTATAGGAAAACAAAAATTTTATGCGAAATGGCAATTTTTGTTTTAATATTTTATTTTCTATACATGCTATCGGTAAGAAAATACGGAGAGCACTGCCACACACAGATTCATATAACTTTCATGAATGATATACCTCAAGAGCAAAAATGAAGTAAGTTTTTTTCCACAAATAACTACAAAAACTGGTAAAATATGTAAATTGTGAGCCACATTAATTATAAAAAACACTTAATTAAACTGCCAAAATTGTTACTCAAGAGGTGAGATTTTTTAAAACATTATACAGAGTGTAAGTTACACTTTTTGGTCACAGTGTTCGATTCCCAGATAAAATGTAAGTGACAATTTTTATTTATTCGTAAAAATATCCATGAGTAAAAAAACTCAAACGCAACGTTCACCCGATTCAGTCACAGTATCTACAAGTTAGAAATTACTAAGTCTTGCATAAAAGATTTATGTTGTGAAAAATCCATATTCCCTCATGTACTGTCCGTAATTGAATGGGACAGACGCGTTCCTCTTATGAGTGTCTAGAGCACGACAATTACGGACAGTACACCTCATATTTGCTAGTCTCGGTGTTTTTTAACTATCCCTCATAAACTGTATAAAAAGTTAATGGATTGATTGATCAGATATTGTTTAACGTCCCTCTCGAGAATCTTTCACTCATATGGAGACGTCACTACTGCCGGTGAAGGGCTGCAAAATTTAGGCCTATGCTCAGCGCTTACGGCCTTTGAGCAGGGAGTGATCTTTATCGTGCCACACCTGCTGTGACACGGGGTCTTGGTTTTTGCGGTCTCATCCGAAGGACCGCCCCATTTAGTCGCCTCTTACGGCAAGCAAGGACTACTGAGGACTTATTCTAACCCGGATCCCCACGGGACTATTATAGCAATAATGCAAACATTTTTTGTGTATTGGGTTATACTAAATTTGTTAGATGTACTTGTCAGTACAAAATTCAACATTGCACATTTGTCAGTTATGTTAGCTTGTCATAGATAAATGATTAAATATAAAAACGTTTCGCATACTTGAAACGTCATAACGCCTTTATGAATTGGTCGATGGTTAATGCCAATGTCATATAAGGTCGTCACACGTGGCACCAATGAAAACGCCTTATCGCAAAGATCACACCCTCTAAAGAAATTTAAAAAGATATTAAGTTTTTGATACATGTAAGTTAATCATTGACCAATACCAAAGGGTCCTCAAATATTACACCGCTGTAAAACGTTTGCTACATGTCATGTGCAAGGAGTATACCCCTTGAATATCACAGTGCAAACGTCATGTTGGAAGTTTTATGCGACATACCGACGGACAGATTGACAAAATCAGAATGTTCTCGATAAACGTCATGTGAATCATTCACCCAATTCATGAATAAGCCCGTGTGCTGGGAATAGGAACTTATCCATTGTCATCATGATGTTAACGACACGGTATCTTAATTATTACGCAGTCAAGAATGTAAGATCAGTAAGGTTTCATTTGTAGAAAATTATTTTCTTTGTTAAATGGATTTTTTAAATATTTCAAAAGTTTACGGTCGGATTTTGTTCTACATTGAATACACAGGCAATGTGAATGATGTATTTCCACACTGAAATAGCTCTCCATTTTCATTAAAGAATCACTAGTGTAACCAAATATTGAACAACCTAAAATGAAAACTCTGTATTATACTGTTTAATGTCTCGGCCACAGCTTCATCACTACCTCACAGCTAATTGTTTCCATCATTTCGATTCTCAACGACATAGATTCAAAATAAGATTATATATCCTCTGTATAGTGCATGCTATTATAATAACTAACCACTGTACTAGAGTAGACTATTATAACTAACCACTGTACTGACGGTAGAGTATTATAATTAACTACTGCACTGACGGTAGAGTATTATAATTAACTACTGCACTGACGGTAGAGTATTATAATTAACCACTGTACTGACGGTAGAGTATTATAATTAACTACTGCACTGACGGTAGAGTATTATAATTAACTACTGCACTGACGGTAGAGTATTATAATTAACTACTGCACTGACGGTAGAGTATTATAATTAACTACTGCACTGACGGTAGAGTATTATAATTAACCACTGTACTGACGGTAGAGTATTATAATTAACCACTGTACTGACGGTAGAGTATTATAATTAACCACTGTACTGACGGTAGAGTATCATAATTAACTACTGTACTGACGGTAGAGTATTATAATTAACCACTGTACTGACGGTAGAGTATTATAATTAACTACTGTACTGACGGTAGAGTATTATAATTAACTACTGTACTGACGGTAGAGTATTATAATTAACTACTGTACTGACGGTAGAGTATTATAATTAACTACTGTACTGACGGTAGAGTATTATAATTAACTACTGTACTGAAGGTAGAGTATCATAATTAACCACTGTACTAGAGTACACTATTATAATTAACCACTGTACTGACGGTAGAGTATCATAATTAACTACTGTACTGACGGTAGAGTATTATAATTAACCACTGTACTGACGGTAGAGTATTATAATTAACCACTGTACTGACGGTAGAGTATTATAATTAACCACTGTACTGACGGTAGAGTATTATAATTAACCACTGTACTGACGGTAGAGTATTATAATTAACCACTGTACTGACGGTAGAGTATTATAATTAACCACTGTACTGACGGTAGAGTATTATAATTAACCACTGTACTAGAGTAGACTATTATAATTAACCACTGTACTGACGGTAGAGTATTATAATTAACCACTGTACTGACGGTAGAGTATTATAATTAACCACTGTACTAGAGTAGACTATTATAACTAACCACTGTACTGACGGTAGAGTACAATATTATAATTAACTACTGTACTGACGGAATAGTACAATATTATAATTAACCACTGTACTGGTGGAATAGTACAATATTATAATTAACCACTGCGTTGTAGGTCAATAAAGGGGAGAATAATGGTAATTTGTTGATGTTAATTAATTCACCAGAATCATTGGAGAAGTGGAACCTGCAGCTACACAAGTTTACGTACCTTTGATGGAAGCGATCGCTAATCCAACAACGAAGAATAAAATCAATACACCTGAATATTGATAACAGGATCCGACTGTTTTGTGTTTCAATGCTAGTACCATCCACACCAAGGGGATTTCTAGTTCACGAAGCCATATCCAGAGATATTTAAATTTAGTTTTTAACGTCACGAATGACCGCACAAACACAGCATAATCAATTGCGAAATCGGGTCGACAGTTTTTTTTATAATGTTTATTGACCCGTAAACATTCCTATATTCTAAACACTTTATAAAGGATATCGCTGACGGATGGTTTCCCGTATTGAGTACTGGTCTTTGCCCAGTGGCGCTAAATTACATTCGTAACTTTACAAATGAGTTATATCAAGTTGTACAAAGTACCCCACTATTCCGATTCACGCTAGTTAATTGAATAGACAACGTAATACAAGATGGTAATAGAAATTTTTATTTTATTTTAAATCTACATTCGCCTAAAGCATGAAGTTTGAGTTTTCTATTCCCTCATGAAAAAGTTTAATGAAAAGTGATGCTATGCAGCATGAACATGTATATTGATCACGGTTAACCAAGTCGGCGTACACGAATATGAGAATTTTTTGAAAACAATCTTTTCCTCAGAAGATTAAGACATAATCATTTGTGTTCAATTTAACCTCATATCGAATCCAAGGGAATCCATGAATAGTCTTGCAGTGTAATAACTCATTATGTTGTTCATTCATACATATGCTGCACAATATTTCATTAATAACGAACAATTTGGACCGTACAATTTTTACACGTATTCTATCAGATACCATTACGTACAGTTGTGTACTATGGAAATCAGGAAACAACATTATAATACAACACACGGCTAGCTGTTGAGAAAATCCCCACTATGAGTGGAACATTGGTATATGTAAGCAATGAGATCAAAGGTTTGATGTCTGACAAATACTAGATACTGTTCATTAACAGTGGCTGATATAGAGGGCGTCCCCCCCCCCCCCTCCTGTTTTTTCTTCTTCATATTTTGGCTTTATGAATCGCCCAGGATATGTGTATTGTTTATGTGAAGTTCTGAAACAGGAAGTTAACAAATTAAGGTGTATAAGAAATGTATTTAACATTTTCCACACGCATGATTCCTTAAGGACTAATACATCCCTAACATTAAAAACGGCACCGTTTGAATCCTCAAGTCCTTGTATTGTCCGAATTTTCAAGGACACGTCTCTCTCAATTTTAGTAAATGCATATATGCTACATTACTTTTCCCATGAAATTTGGTACGAGTAAGGCTATTTTATGCTCTTGGAAATTTTTAGCGAAGGGAATGATGACTAATGTTGTCGAAATTGTGCACTAATTCATACCTTTTACATACTAGACTGAAGCTAGCAGCCACTTATCAGCGGCCAATAAGCCCGTACAAGTTAGTAACCAATCAGAAAAATTATCAAAGTACTGAGAGTACTCCGACGGGAACTTCAAATTAAAATAGATTGCTAATTGTTTTGGGGAATAACTTATTGAACATTTTACCTCGCCTAAACAGTTAACCTGGCACTTCACAATTATTAATCTTAAAGAGTAAACATAGAGATTGTTTTCTTAATCTTTGAAGAGACCACGAAAAGGCAAGGGATTGGATCCTTGGACTATCTTTTCCAGTCCTCACTTAGAGGCCGTACAGGGCCGTAAATTAACCTTCAATTTGGAGTAGGGGCCGCCCAGGTCCCCAGACGCTGAGCACATTTTGTGCACACTGAACACGTTTCGTGCAAAATCCTTGATTCTAGGGCCTTCTAAGATGTTACTTGACTAACTCATTCTAAAAGAAAGATTTGGAATGCTTTTTAAGGAAGGTATCATGTTCTTAGTTATTGGAAACAACATAAATTCTAATGAACTTTAAATTTTAATATTTTTTTTGGCTCAAAAGTTGGAGGAGGCAGCTGCCTCCTCCGCCTCCATGTAATTTACGGCCCTGCCGTAGGGGCCATATCTCTATATAATTATTAGATATGGTGTGATTGAATCAAACTAAACTGATCAAGTGACAGAAAACAATGAAGATTACCGAGTGAAACCCTTAAAAGGGTCAGGTGCAGTGGCGGATTTAGAGGGGGCGCAGTCCCCCCACCCTAAAATTTTCAAATTTAAGGTAAATCGCGGTATTTTGTTTCGGAAAATGTACTAAACGATAAAAGAAGCAATAATTTCTTCCACTCCTAGAGAAATAAATGACAAAATCCTTTGATTTCTTGAATTACTTTATTGGAAGAACTTAATTTTTTCCAAAAACCCTATAAAATTTGAGTCATTTTATTAATTTCAACTTATTAAAATGATAGAAAATAGTACAAATGACTTAATAGGAGATTAGGAGCTGGACGTGTTTTACAAAAGAACTTACGACTTACGGCCAACTTTGCATACTAGAATTTTCCAGTTTATTGTAAGTTCATTCACTCCAAATGCAAAATATCTTTTTTACAATGTTGAAAATTAAGCCTAAAAAAGTTTTACTTCATTCACTCAAAGTAATAACAGTGTAATACAATTTAAGACTTGCGACTTTGCCGTAAGTTGTGTAACGTGTAAATGTGGGTTCAAACCACGGATAATAATTTTTCTTAAACGTTTCCTACGTTTCTAAATGATTGCATTAAACTATAGTTCTAAACAATGATAATAAATCAATTTGAATCAAACACTGTGATTATTTCCTTATTGATTTATTATATGATTTTCCTCTAACTATTCCTTGCCTAGTTTAATCACTCGTGTTTCAGCCTCTGGCCTGAAACCACTGTTTCAGACGCTGTTTCAAACTACAAGTTTGAACCCTTTATTTATTTGAGCATTTGCTCCCGGGCTATCGTCTGAAGGAATAATGTCTCAAATGGTCCACCCGCAGTAATTTGAGGTCCCGCATATGAGACAATAAACCTTACCTAAATTCTGGATGTGAGATACGATCTTCTCTCTTTTCCGTCTACCAGCAAACTAACTTAGATGCGCAGAAGCGCCTTCTATTCATACCTCCGCTCAATTCTGCTGACTCATATACTAGTCTCCAAAACGTTTGAGACAATGTACAACACACAAGGAATAGCTAATCATTGACAAGACTTTGATTGACCCTGATTGCCTCATTTACATAATCAAAGGAATTTTCATTACAGTTGTTTTGTAAAACGGGCCCCTGGTTAACTGTTGAGGCGAGGTAAAATGTTCAATAAGTTATTCCCCCAAAAAATTAGCAATCTATTTTAATTTGAAGTTCCCGTCGGAGTACTCTCAGTACTTTGATGATTTTTCTGATTGGTTACTAACTTCTACGGGCTTATTGGCTGCTTGGTTCGGAAGCGTAAGATCAAAAGTTCTTAATCTTACATATCGTAGGGTCATAACGGAGGTCAATAAACACATATCTGAAGAGTCAATAATAATAATTCTCCGGCCTCAGTTTGGTGTTGTAGGGTTATCACCTAAGGCCTCCTGAGGATGTGGTCACTGTTCAGATCTCTGAGATTTTAAAAGGATCACATGGAGCTTACGTGGTAACTGGGGGACCCTGAAAGTCCCTAATTTTACATCTCACAGGGTCATAATGGATCAGTCTAGAGACCTC
The DNA here is from genome assembly GCF_947568905.1 of Ostrea edulis. NCBI lineage: Eukaryota > Metazoa > Mollusca > Bivalvia > Ostreida > Ostreidae > Ostrea > Ostrea edulis. The sequence goes on along the minus strand of NC_079172.1, from coordinate 4,219,620 downwards.
CTCTTATTGGATGCATGTTAAATAAAGTATTTATCGTAAACAATAAAACTACATTTATAATGTTACTTTTGTCTTAGTTTATAGATTTGTTAATAACATTGTCTTAACTACCAACTTCAGTTATGACACCACCACCCCCCCACCCCCAATAAAAAAAACAAGCCAGGTAAGCTACTTCAGGTAGTATCATTTATATTATTTTATCACCTTCAGTAGAGGAATGGGATAATTTCAATCGTGTGAACATTGTCAAACTAGTACATTCTTAACCCTTTATATCCCTAAAGGTTCTACCTCAATGTGGAAACTGATAGTACAACGGGTCCCCTACCATGTTTCGATACTCTTCGTAGACTTTTCAGACGTTTTGAAAGTGGTCAAAATACCCTTGTGACCAGCAGAAATCAATCACAGAGATTTAGCACAATTTATTTACAATTATTGAAAAAAAATATCAATAACAAAATTACTAACTCATTAAGTATACAATATCAGTGCCCGATGCTGGTCAATAAACTTTATTATCCAGAATAGGCCGAGTGATGTTCCCATAGCGATGCTGGTTTAACGCCGAGATAAATTCCCAAAAATTTTAACGAAGGTACGGCGATTTTGAATGGCTGAAAATTTCATTTCATTTCTGGATCAAAGAAAACCTACAAGTCGCATTCTGTCGTTCTCACGACATAACCAGTGTTCGGTGTCCCCTTCAACACAATGCAGCATCATCCAGTCACCGCTTGACCTCTTTCTTCATATCTAATTCATCTTTTAACCATTGCGCCTTTAATTTGGCGTCCAATCCATTTAAAGCTGTATGACCCTATGTTCATGTATTATTTTTGTACATTATTACTTTAAAGCAGTTTAATTACTTTATAAAGTTATCAACTTTCCCTTAATTACATGCTTGAAAACATCTGCATGTAAAAGAAAACAGTGAGAATATTATTTAGAAAGTAAATATAGTGTGGTACATATATAAATCATCCCATAATAGACGTCTATGAATAGACCCACGCGCGTCAGGGGAATCCCAACATGATGTATTAACTCATACGCAACTGTCTAGTTTTAAGGCTGAAAGAGCGTAAACCAAAGAATTACTAAGAGGTATTTGATATTTTTATTTCTATTAAACTTATGGCACGGTACTGTTATAACAAAATACACAGCTTTGCACAGATAAGACCACCGATGATCTGAAAGTTTGAACTGGTCAAGTGACTGTAACATGAAATGGCAGAGTGACGCGGTATTTGTAAACATCGATTTAAAATCAAATAATTTGGGTTAAAACAGATGAAGTAATGTATGATATGTCATACAGCCTCATAACTACAT